>NC_052499.1:43198626-43498626 GCF_016617805.1 Bactrocera tryoni
GTTGTTCGAACTCTGGAAGTGCATGTGTGTGTGTGTGTGTCTGAGTTTGGCCTCTTCACATCGCCTTTGTTTTGTTGGCGGGCTAGCAGCGCATCAATGAGCTCCAATGGGCGCGTGGTGTCATTAACTTCATTTATGGACATTGTCTTTAGACTTCGTCGCCATTTGCCGCTGCTACTGTTTTCTCTTTTGTTTTTGCCATTTTTTTAAAGACTTTCTACAACGCTTTTCTTTTGTCTGGCTCCTTACATTTTTGCCTTGTTTTATTGCCCATTAATTTGAGCCTGTGCAAATAAGCGATGCGATAATGGGTGGTGACTGTGACCACACTAGGCGTCGTGGTAAGCGACAGTACACTTTGAAAAATTTTGTTTTTATACCCTGAACAGTGTATATAAAGTTTGTTACGAAGTTTGTAAAGTGTATATATAAATGATAAGTATGCAGAGCTGAGTCGATTGAGCCAGTCTGTATATTAACGAACTAGTCCCTCAGTTTTTAAGTTATCGTTTTGAAATTTTGCAAACCTCATTTTCTCTTCAAGAAGCTGCTTATTTGTCGGAACTGCCGATATCGGACCACTTTAACATATTGCTGTCATACAAACTGAACGATCGGAATCAAGTTCTTGTATGGAAAACTTTCACATTTGACGATATATCTTCACGAAATTTGGTATGAGTTATTGTTCATATAAATAATGTAATATCGGAAGAAATTGTTTAGATCGGCTTAATCAATCGGCGGAATCAAAGGCTTGTATGGAAAACTTTCGCATTTGACGTGGTATATTCACAAAATTTGACATGGATTACTGCTTAAGGTAACAATATAATCTCCGAAAAAAATTTTTATAACGTTAACGTGTTTTCTTGTTTTGATTTTTTTTAACTCAAGCAAAGTAGAGTCCTGAGGTGATACTCGTATGAGATACCATTGGAAAATTTCTTCAAATTTAGTAGCACCCACCCCCTCTTTCACTGTAGATCTAGAGCTTCAAATGCCGGGTGAATTTTGAGTTAACCTTACGCAACTTCGTTTTGGTTATTGTAGCAGATTTAATTCTTTCTTATTTACAATAGACTCTGACATACTAAAAAAATATCATTCAAAGAGTTCACGCTAAACACCGCATTACATGCCCGCCATACCTACTGTCCCTGTGTTTTCTAGACTGTTTCCTAGACTTATCACTATGTAAGCATGTCCCTTAAGGTTTAGATGCTCACTACAACAATAACAACAAAGATGTTTTTAAATAACGACATTAATTTAATTTGTTTCACGCTGTATGCATTTGTTTCAAACGCTTTTGTTTGTGAAAGAGTACAATGCTGGTAGACCTCGGGATCGTACCCTTTCACCAACATTATGTTTAGAAGAAGTCAACAACATTTTATACTCCTAATTTGGTTGTGTTTGTGGTATAGTTTTGGATTTTTTATACTTCTCTGGTGGAAATTGTCATATTTCTTGGTAACCAGTCTTGCAAACCAAACCATACCCTAAGAGCTAAGTTTATAAAATCCATAATTAATTTTAGACGAATGTATTGTATGAAGTAATGCAGAGTTCAAGATATTTACTTTGACTAAATTTTTGTTTCATATTCCTCTAAACATGAAAAGACTTCAGGAAATGTCTAGACACCAAGGAAACAGTGGAGCATATTTTGTATCTCGCATTGACGCATTGGCAAAATACGCTGTAAGCATCAGGACTCTCCACAGTACGATACACTGAAAGAGGTATTGATAGTGAAGCAACAAAGTCTGTTGGAATTCGCGTCAAACGCAGGGCTTCTAAAGCTTGACGACTTTCATGGACCTAGTAACTGAACTCCAACTGGTATCGCCAAGGTGGTCTATGCGTGGCTCATTGGCCTGCCCGACTAAACTATCCTAACTTCTGTGCTTTGTACAGTAAATTTGTTAAGATCCCTAACGTATTGTTCTATATATTAGAAATTATAGGATTAATTATAAATTAGTATCGAGAATGGTTCTAAGTCCAACAATTCTAGTGGCGGTTCCAGGGCCTTAAAGATGGAAATTATAAGATAATTTTTTTTTGGAATCACAATGCACAATCATTGTTTGGTATCACTGTCATCGCCATAGTCAACATATTTTGCCACAGTGTAAATATGTAAATATGAATCGATAAAGCAAACAACAATTTAATTACAATTTAACACAACATTTTCTTTATGCCAGTCGAAACGTAAAAATTTATTGCAGTCACAGCATTGATTGATGAAGCTGCTGCTGTCGCCGCCGTACACCGTCCACCGTTCGCAAAGCCTCGTTTGTCCTTCCTTTGCCTGCGCTCGCCGTCAAGGCGGTTTATTTTTGCTCCTCTTTGTTCTTTATGTTTTTCTACTCTCTTTTTTTGCATGTCGAAATGTCGTCACAAGCATTTTACTGCCGCAGCTGGAAGCTGCGCTGCAAGTCGTTTTGCTTTACGGCAGCTGACAACGCTGCACATTTAACGCCAAAGCGACATTGATTAATGTTTGTTTGTTTCGCAACTTAACACGATTCGTACAAGCTACTTATATGCGCTGGTCTCCCATGTCTTTTTGTGGCGCCTCGCAGCTGAAGCGCATGCAAAAAGAAAATAATGAAGAGGGAAAAACAAAAAAATGGAATTGTCTAAGGAACTGCGTGCGGTTGCTGAATTTGCATGTAAAATTTTTCAAGTGTCTTTCGCAAACGCTCTCACTTATTACCACATACATGTATAATGCTTAGGTATAAGTGCATGAAAATATTACGCTAAGCGTGTGTAGAGCAAGTCGGCGTCAGTGTTACGCCCATCCGCGCTTCTATATCTAAAAAAATATGAACTTCCTGCGCCGGTGTGCTTGTTTGTGTGCTTTTTCTGTTTGCTGCTTGTTTTGCACTTCACCTTTTTGCCTTTCGCCTTTCACAACCGCAAAAATAAGCAGCTTAACGCCTTCGCTGCTAACCGCAATTTGTTGACAAAAGCAATTCCTTACTTTATTGTAAGACGGTTTTTTTCTACGCTCGCTCTGCCTTTCTCGTTGACTTATCTGTTTGTCCGGCAATATGTTTACCTTTCTGCTTTCATTGATTGCCTAGCAATTTCGTGCGAGTATTTTAGCGTTGCCAAGTCCCTTTGCCACAATCTTGTATGTGGCATGAATGTATGTCCCTTTTTTAAGCCGCAATGTCATGTCAGTGAGTACCTCACGAACTCCGCATCTTGTCTAACTGTCCGACGCAAGGCATGTTTGTCATGACTGTCAGTTGTTTTGCGAGCTCGTGGCAGCTCATTTGTCTCTCTTGTGGCCTGTGTCAGAGCTTTCACTTCAATCATGTCAGCACACTTTCCATGTATAGTCTTATTTTTTCGTCGTGCGGACACTGTACCTCGTTCTATTTACTGCGACTCCAGTGTTACCGCAGATTTGTGCCATAAACCATAGTGACTGCGGTCATGTTGGCTAAGAGTTCATAATTCTAATTTGGCAAGAATTATCTAAAAAGTTGAAAAATAAAATGAGTGGCCAGGACCCATTTGCTACGTCATTAAACTTTATGATTTTCACAATATAACTAAAATATAAGCACTAGCCTGGCTGTTGTTGTTTTTCAGTTGAAAGCTGAAAAGTAAAGCTTTCATTTTTCTACATTCATTCTTTTTAAATTTTTGAAGATTTGAGATTCATATATTTTATTATTATGAAAGCTCAAAAGCTCAAATAAGTAATGTAGTTTTGAAAAGACTACTAATTGTTTCTAGAGCTAACAAAAAGTAAAACTTTCATTTTTTTACGCTCATTCTTCTTACATTCTTTTGATTAAAGTGATGCGCCGTGTCATTCTTTTTCCTATGGAAGCTCGAAAAGCTATAAACTCATCGTTTACAATCTCCGATCTGTGTTCAATGCTTGGTTTCTCTTAATTTATTATTATTTTTATGAAATCTCAAAAGCTTTTAACAAAATTAGTGAGTAAAAACTATCAAAAAGCTCAAGTACTACCAAAAAGTGAATAATACTATATTTCGGTACTAGAAATGCATTTATCTTTTGAAGTAAAAACCGCTTTCCTCTCTTCCATGTACTTCTGAAATACGCTCTCAGTTTTTTTCCAAGAGCTGATCGCCTGTTTTATATAACTTGACATTTCCTATGAAAGCTCCAAGCACTATTAGAAAAATTTCTAAGACTGTAAGTACATTCTGCACCAAATACTTTAAATAAACATAGTATAGCCGAAGCGTATCCTAATACTTAATTTTTCTCGATAGGTTTATCTTAGGGTTTAAAAACTGTCCAACTGCTTTCAAATAATGGACTCTTTCTTGTTGCTCCTGGTACAGTCCCATTCATTGATACTTAAAACTATGGTCTATTGAGAGCGATAATTAGTTCCAATTGCGACGGTCAAATGTCGTTTCGCAATATCAATGGCTGCCGCCTCTGCCTCGGACGTTGTCGATTTGTCGTCCGCGTGCTTGACGTCTAGCTTTTGGGCTACGTCTTTGCACTTCCTCTTTTTCGAGAGCGTCTTCGGTTTGCTTTCCATCGCACGCTGTCTCTTTCAAGCGATATGCCCCTCAATGCGATTAGCATCCGATGGATCCGAGGCATTACACCAATTACGAGTAGCTCGGCCGTTCTTCACCTCCTCTCTATCCCAAGCCAGCCGTTTCACCTCTTCTTCCTTCAGGCAGGACTTGCCCTCGAGACAGTTGCATATTCCGACCGCCGCTTTGTACATCGCTTTTGCCTTAAAGCCCTCCTTGTTTGGCTTCTTCTGGGGCCCTATCTTGTTGTCAAAGTTGGACTGCTCAGGACAGCGAAGAAGTTCTTTTTCCTTTTCTGCGTTAATGTTTACAGCGCTTTCTTGGTCCGAGGCTTCATTGACTATGGCACCCGTGTGCTGTAAAGCTGCTTTGGTAGGAGTACTACAGCCGCCGTTGCAGTAGAGGTGTGGCCGCTAGCGTCACAGCTTATAAGATCGCTGTGCCGGCCGGTGGACCGACGTTTGGACTGATATCGTAGTCTATTTGGTTCCTTTGTTGACCTCCAAGTTTAGTTTTATGATTTGGCGTCCTCTAACCCTAGCGTTTTATACCTACCGCCAGGTACCTCATTAGCAATGGCCGTTGTATTAACCATTCACCTACTTCTGAGGGTGCAGACCATCATAAGCGGATGATTGGGAAAATACGTCAACCTTCGCTAAGCTCCACCTGCCTGCAATGTCATGACTCTGACAGGAGCCAGCTTGAAATCATAACATTGTGAGCAGCGACACTCATTGCCCAGTCGACGTCCGCGCGGAGGTTACAGCTAGGAGGAATTTTTGCCGACTGCTCATTTATTTTGTAACATCCCATTTTTGCCTTATACAGAGTCACCACCAGTCTCGATATTGCGATTATAACAGCCTATCTACTTACATATATTCAACCGTAAAAGGTTTCGCTCTCTATGGAAATCCTAAAAGGAGCCACGAAATTCTTAACATAAAATGTTTTCTAAATTTTATGTTTTCCTTCCTTCGTATGAGTAACGTAATCGTTTATTTATTAATTTCAAGATTAAATTTTTTAGGTTTATTTTTTCATTATTTGCCAACCTTTCAATTTGTACACGAATTTTCTGCATAGAACAGTACATACATATGTCTTTGAATATAAAAGTATATGTGTCTGCGCGCCTCGAGGCGTTCATTCAACTTTTCTGCCAGCGCTACTGCTACATACAAAAATATTGCCTCCCTATACAGCTTGTTTGACCTGCTGCAGCTCACTGTTGCCACTTCTTTTAAGTGTATACGCTGCTCACCTGCCTAAGCGCGCCGCTCTTAGCTATGTCTGTCCATCTTTTGATAGGCCAGGATATGTGAGCGCGCCTCACACGCATCCTTGCTGAAACGCATTTGTGTTTACCCTTCGTTGTTTATGAGTGTCTTGCTGCCGTCGCCCCTCACCTTTCTACTGTGTGCTACTTGTGCAACATGGATTTATTTGCATAACTACCTGGCTGTTTTTGCGCTTTCATGCCTTTGTGTGGCATGTCTGTTTATTTATGTGTGTGTGTTTATACTTGCATATGTGCGCCTTGGCTTGCGCTACGTCCACGCTCATTAATTTTGAACTTGAAAATTTTGTTTTGCATACAAAGTCGTAACTTTGCGTTTCAACTGATCGCCAGCCGCTGCACAACCCACCTTACTGCATATGCATATTATTTGTATACCGTATGGTTGTTGTTGTTGTAGCTCTTGTGTTGTTTATGCCATTGTTGACATGCTGTTAATTAGCATATTTTACTACTATCACAGCACATTACAACAAACATACACACCGGCGCGCACGCCCTGCCTCACGTCATCATACATCACTTTTGTTGCCGGCAACTTCTCGCCTCAAGTGCATAGTTTGTAAATTTTCTGTCCAATTTGCCATGCCAACACAGCCAACTGCACTGACCATTCATGGCTTTTGTGGCGGTGGCAGTGGCAGCGGTAGCGGCAACGGCTTGCGCTCCCCCACCTACGGCGCCGCAAATGTTGCCGCATGCATGCACAGCTTGTTCGGGCCACACTTGAGGCGCCCGCTATTATTCTTTGTCTGGCCTTCTCATGTGTACATCACACATGTTTTTCTTGGTGTTGCACACATCAATCTTCGGCCGCTCACGCAGCATGTTGCAACGCAAAGTTGCCAGCTACCTACTGCTGCTAGCCACTTGCCACCTTACCACTGCAACAACATGCGTTCGTGTATGTGCTTAGATGCGCCAAGTGTTTCTGCTTCGGCGGCCTTCCGGCTGGCATGATTTGTGGTCCCGGTGGTGGCAGCTGCAACACTGCGGATTCGCTGCCTTCTACCTCTATTCAATTTTAATTTTTTTGTTTTTATATTTTTGCTTTTATTTTTTAAATTTAGTGAAATTTTTTTTTTTTATTTACCTGCACAGCGTTGCCACTTTACACCAATTTTATTGCTGTTGAATTTGTTTGCGCAGACACTTTGTGGCCTTGGAAGCCGCCCAGATTAGTAGCTTGCTGCCACCGCTTTGTATATTCACACACATATCTAAACGGACGCATGCATGTATGGGTGCATGTAGCATAAACAAGCGCTTTGGCTCAACGCTTGTCACTGTTTGTTGTTTTTGTTGTTGCTGCTATTCGCATTTCTCCATATTTTACGATAATAGCCCCGCTGGTTGTCAGTTGTTGTTGTTATTGATACTGTTGCCACTATCTGCTGTTTGCCACCTACTCACATGCTACGCGCCGCCACTAATTTACCCACTTTATTGCCTGCTTGCGCAGCACAAATATCAATAACAACAATAAAAACAAGAACAACAGCAATGAACGTCATCACAATTCCTCGCAACTGTTTTATTTCGCTTGCCACAAGTTATTGTTTGCTTATTCTCACCTCGATAAATCACTTAAGCATTCGACGGCGGCCTTAAGTGGCACGCTCATGATTGACCTTAAACTTTAATCGAAAGTGGAATATATTTATTGGCAGCAAGGCGAAAAGAAATGAAATGAAAGCCAATGTTTGTACTTGAATTCATATGCTTTGTGTGCGGCCCATAACCACATGGCTGCTCGGTAGCGCAAGTTGGTCCGGTTCGGATCGACCAGTTCGCCAACCAATCTTGGACTAGAATAAAGTAGAGGCCGAAAACGTTTTAAATTTACACTTTGAATGGCCCGCTCATTAGTTAGACAGTGAATCTGTAATAAAATTTGATCCCTTGCCCCATATAGTTTTAGAAGCTTCTGAAAGTAGGAACGAGTTGTTCTTATTCGTAGTTGGGGTGGACGCCGTCACCGTAAACTGAGAAACGTAATTATCAGTTATTAAAATCATACTGAAAGTAATGGACCCTCGAAGAGCATGTCACAACCCACCACAGTCGAACAGAACCTTTAATCAAAGAAGATAAAGTGGGCTGTCTTTCGCAAATAAGCAAGAGAATGTTTTCTGTCATTACAACAACAAGAAAAATATTTCAGGATATGTGCGCTGCAAAAATCTCAAACCATTTGTCAAATCCGATGATTTTTTCAAAAGGTATGTTGTTCAATCCCCTATCAAGAGGGATCAAAAATGCTATTAATTATTTAAGAGCAGTTAATCATCTCCCCGGCACAACCCTACAAAAGTTTGAAATTCCTTATTCCTGTGAAAGTACATTCGTTGCCATTATGTATGGAACTCGATTTCTTTTACATGGCTACCGCGGAAGTGGAGTCCAAATGCTGAACCCAAGCATATTCAAGCATAAATCGGCCTATTCTGCTGCAATTTCACGTTCGCTATTCGTACGAAGTTTATCAATCGTCGCTAGCTTGTTGGCATAGACTATAGATTTGACATAACCCCACAGGAAATAGTATAACGACGACAAATCGCCCGACCGAGGCATCCAATTGAATGGGCCATTTCGTGAGATAACACTTTCATCAAACTTGGTTTTCAATGAATCGATTGTGACATTCGCCGTGTGTCCATATCATCCAATTCATGCCAAAAATATTCGGTTACCATTGAGTAACGTGCCGGAATTGATCATCACGAAAGAAGTAGAGCCCAATGACGCCGCGGGCCCATAAACCGCACCAAACCCTAATTTTTTCGGGATGCAATGGTGGAGAGTACGTGCGGATTGCTGCTTGACCAATAATGCATATTTTGCTTATTGACGAAGCCATTCAGCCAGAAATAAGCCTCCTCGCTGAAGATGATTTTTCGATGAAAATCCGGAACATTTTCAAGTTGTTGCTGAACTGTATTCATGAAAATACGACGATTCTGGTTGTCAAGAGGCTTCAATTCTTGCGTCAATTTGATCGTAAAAGGATGTAGGCCAAGATCTTTTCGCAAAATTCGCCGCAACGACGTCACAGCGATGCCCAACGCTTGAGAACGACGTTTGAGAGTCTAATTTGGGTCTTCTTCAATTTATGAGCTAGCGGCAGCAATATTCTCGACACTGCGGGCACTTCTTTGTCCCACTGGCTCGGGAACATTTTGTACTGTACCTGCGCATTCAATCACCATAAATTGGACATAGCGCTCTTAAAGTTGAGATCACTGGCTCTGAATTTCGGTAGTAAATTTTAATTATTTTTTACTCGTTGTTGGACCGTATATCTTTCCATGATGAAATTGCAAACATTACTAAAGAGAAATGTTGAAAATGAAAGAGTTTGCTGTCCCTATCGGTCTACTTTTGTAGCGTCCATACTGAAAAACCCGTTATAATGGAAGTAGGTGCTGCAAATTTTCTTTCAACCTGCCATAGACGATTTCTTGCTTATGTTCTGATGTCTTCTTTCCGATTCAATGTGTTAGTCTCTCGTTATATTGCTATCAAAACAGAGGAGAGAACTGAAAATAACAAAACGACAACTACCTATTTTTACTTTTTGCTCTTAGCTGAGTAGAATTTTATCTTAATCCTGTTCGAAGATCTTATTCTAAACTTCAAACCAATCGGTTGATATCTGGTTCGGTATAGACTAGTTCTATAGCTCTGCAAATACAAATTAATTTCCATCTAACATTATTTGCTGAGTCTACTTAATTTATGACCTCCAGCCACATAAAAGTATGTGTTGATGCGAATGATAGGGATACAAGCAGTGCCTGTCGGACTCATCCTCCAGCGATGAGCATTTAATACAGTCAAAAAACTTCAGTTTAATTTATGTTCCTTCACTGATTCATATTTCATGCTTTCAATAAAAAATGCTATAAACTACTGTTCGTGATTTGTTAGCTTTCGTGTTAATTAAAGCGAGAAACATAAGACTTGTGTGTGAATTGAATTATGAGTAATAAAGTAGTTGACTCACACGTTCTGCGGCAGACACTATGTACAGGCGGATAAATTTATATCTAGCAATCAGTATCAGCCAATTCCAATTCGATTACCCTTTCCCTTTAGTGTTAATGTTGGTACTGGAGAGGCCATTCTAATTTCTTTTTATAAATATACTTATAATGGGTAATCTGGAAATTTCGATGTGAAAGATGCACCGCCCTCTGGTCGACCTATCGTTGAAAAAGTCAATGGAATTATGGAAAATATGACCACGACCATCACATATGCAGCCATGACATCGCTAAGGAACTTAACAGTCATCATCAAACGGCTTTGAACCATTTAAAGAAGGCTGGCTACAAAAAGAAGCTCGATGTTTTCGTACCACATAAATTGTCTGTGAAAAATTTAATGGACCGAAATAACATCTGCGATTCTTTGCTGAAACGAAATATAATCGAACTATTTCTGAAACCAAATATAATCGAACTGTTTCTGAAACGAATGATAACAGGAGACGAAAAGTAGATCAAATACGACAATAATGTGCGAAAAAGATCATCGTCCAAACGTGGTGAAGCTCAACAAATGATCGCAAAGCCAGGATTGACGCCTCGAAAGGTTATGCTGAGTGTTTGGTGGGATTGGAAATGAATCATACACTATAAGCTGCTCCAGCCTGGTCGAACGATTGATTCCACATTTTACTGTCAACAACTGATAAGATTGAAGCAAGCAGTCGAAAAAAGCGGCCAGAACTGATCAACATAAAGGGCTTCGTCTTCCATCAGGACAACGCTAGAGCACACCCATTTTTGATTACTCGGCAAAAACTGGGAGAGCTTGGCTGATGGAATAATGTCTCTAGCGGAAAAATGGCAAAAAGTGGGCGACCAAAATGGTACATATTTGGTTCATTAAAGTTCATTATACAAAAATTAAAAAAAATAAGTTGAAGTTTGATTAGAAATACGAAAAGACTTTTTCGACTACCCAATATATAAATTGGCATAATGTATATTCATGCTTAGCTTCCTCCTCGAACATTTATTGTTTTAATCTCATTATTTATTTTTCATGGCAACTAAGTAAACCGACTTGTGTTAGCATTTCCTGTATTCCATTAGGAGCAACAGAAATTCCATCGCTTTCGCAGAAAATTAAAATGGGAAAATTGTTTTTCGCAATTGTAAACACATTTCGGCTGAAGCAAAGATTATTTTCGCGTTAAAATAAATTGAACTTTATGTATTTATAACGAGCGCTGTATCAAATGCGGGCCAAACGCGCGGACGGATGACCAACCAACAGCTGCCAAAGCTTTCAAGTGGGTTGAGTGAGGCAGGAAATAGCGGTGGCGCTGCGGCAAGTGGCAGAAAAAGAGCATCGAAATGCTGCCACTAATATTTCTTATGGAAAAATATACAAATATATAAAAAACTAAAATACAAAAATGCGTTATTTGAAAACATAAAAGTATTTTCTGCAATGCTTCCAGCGATCGCATAACGGTACTGCACGCCAAGCATCAAAATTGCAATCGCCGGCGCACCGGCCGCCGCTTCAGCTGCTGCTGTTGCGACTCATTATGGCGCAATGCTTTTAAAACCTCATTACAGCTAAAATAACAGTCATTCATCGGCTGTCCGATACAGTTGTGTGTGCCACAGTAGCAGCGCCATTAAGGCAGCAGCGGCTATTTATGTGCATTTAAATTTGCATCGGCAACAAGTTTTGCCAGTTTTTAGTTACACTTCTTGCGCTATTTGTTGCTTTGCTTTTCGCCAGAGTTGTTGTTAATGTAGCATCATGTTGCTGGCACACAGCTTGCTGGTAATACGATCGCCGCTGGAGCCAGTGTGGCGCCCATGAGCAAGCAAAAGAGTCCGGGCGCGCGCTCGTAAAGCTCATTTCGGAGTTTATTGCTTTCATACATGTGCTGGTGCTTGTTGTTATTGTAGCGACCACATCTCGCATGCCAATGACTTGTACGTGTTTCTTGCAAGCAATAAAAAATTGACTGCAATTCGATTTCAAATGTTCTTGAGATTGTTTATGAGTAACTCAAACACATGCAGTCGCAGGCGAGGCAAGAATAATGTAACGGTATTTAGTTAATGAGCTATATAGTACATATAAACTTGTATATTATATTATGTGTGCATGAAATTTGTGAATAGATTTTCATATTAATATTCAGTGTTTAGAACAAAAATACTTATATCTCAGAAGCCACTTCTAGACATCACAAAAAATTTGGAAACAAAAAGGCTTACGACGTTGAAAATGAACAAAATAGAACGATAATCACGCGCAAAAGGTATAGGAGGTACATAATCCCACATAAAATGTCTCTGCTAGCAATTTGGACAATAAAGTTATGTGAAAGGAGGAAGAAAGAGTGAAAAAGGCAAGCAGCCTCAAGCATTGGTGTTACAGGGTGGATACCGCAGGAGCATGCGACTCCAGCGGAACTTTAAACATCAGCACAGACGGATCAAAAATGTAAAAAGAGGTGAGCGCCGAATCTGTTGCCGGAGCTGCATCTCATGCGAGCCTTCAAAGCTTTTGCAATACTGCAGTATATTTTAGGTAGAAGTCACTGTTATCAAGAATCTCACATCACATTTAGTCAGAGCATGTCTTTAGAAGCAGGGAGACATTAGATGTAGCGGCGGCTTATATTTTACGTTCCATGCCACAAAGAAAGCTTGGGAAATGAAATAGCTGTTACACAATGATAGGGCTGACAGACGGATCAGGGTGAGATGAAATGTCCGAAAAAAATACAAACAGGCTTTTTACTTACATTGTCTCGAGAGGAGTGTATAACGGTTGTTGGCCTAGTGACAGGTCACGACCTACTAGCATCACATGTAGCATTTGGAACACCTTCTATGCTTCGGTCCAACCTTTTCCTGAAATCCCCTTAGATAACTATGTAGGAGCTTCGCAGTTCAAGGCACTACTTGAAGTACCAAAATTAGAGTTCAAGTCGCTCTTTAAGTTAGCAAAACGCGTTGGGGTTGTATACGAATCTTCATCTGGCATTCCTAACGACTAGTAAGGATAACTATGCTAACGTAAACCTCGACTTAATTGATTCTATTCTTTCGAATTCTATATTCTCAAAACAGGCATTGCACGGTGTTCAAAGTCTTTTTAGGATTTCGCTACAGGAAATAGTCATGGGATCACGTGAAATATACTGCTAGGAATATACATCTGCATAGTAATTTAAGTAAGTTGTGGTAGATCTATTAGACACGATTTTTATAAATCAAATATTCGTGATTACCGTCTAAAGATATCTCAAACTTCTTTGTCATCTGTCAATATCATTTCGTGTGTATCAATAAATTGATAAATTATGAGATATGAGGCAAGAATAATTTGAGTTGACTCGTCGTATTTGGTTTTCAAAGAGACTCAATTCAGTTGAGTAGTTGTTTGACAGCTGTTTAAAAAATGCTTTACTTTTCTCCGTCAAAACTTCAGTATAATATACATAGTATAACAGGCTTAGAAAGAACAGACAATAGAATCGTATTATATAGGAGAAAGCAATCATAGACTGGTTGGAAAGTAGCGGCTTTGATTTCTTTATTAAAAAATTATTGAAAAAAAATTCAAATATTTTCACAGTTCAAACAAGGATATCCAAAAAATTTATAAAATTTAAGGTTGCCAACTTACTCGAATTAATTTTTTAATATAGAATGCATTGAAACTAGTAATATTTTAAATATAAGATGAAACGGCCACCTTTATTCAATTGAAAGTTTGTGTTTTTGTACTTATGGCTATGAAATTTTAAATTTATATTAATATTATATTTCAAAATTTTTTCTTTTGGCGTTGCCACTTTATTATACGTAATTATTGACTTTTTGAAAATATGAAAATCCATGGTATTTATAAAAAATTTGAATTAATAAATAAATACATGAGCCAGTGTTACCACCCTTACTTAAATTGAATTTTTTTGTTTTTTTATTAATTAAAAAAATTACAACAAAATTTTAACTTTATAATAATATTACATATGTTTCAAAATTTATTTATGTGGCGTTGCCACCTTATTCGAATTTTAAAAGTTATTTAATTTTTGAGTATGTGAAAGTACATACATACATACATATTAAAAAATCTTGATGTAAAAAATTACATGAGTCAGAGATGCCACCTTTACTCAATTGAAGTTTGTGTTTCTCTGTAAATGAAAAAAATGGCATTCAAATTTGAACTTTATAATAATATAATCTTTAAAATGTATGCTTGTGGCGTTGCCACCTTATTCGAATTTAAAAAAATATTTAATTTTTGAAAATATAAAAGTACATAGCATATTAAAAAATCTAATTTTAAATTAATTTCAAATTTAACTGTGAAGAGGTTGCCACTTTTAGGAAATTTTGCTTTAAATAAATGAAAACGTCTTGTTATATCGAATAAATGCTATTTTAAAAAGCAACTGCAAAAAAGATTAGTTAACGCAGTTGCCACCTTAACAAAAAATTTGTGTATACGCATTTTAATAATTGCTCATTTTATTTATATTGGGCAGCACGTAGCATAGTGCAACTTACTATTTGCTTAGTTCCCTTAGCCGCACTTAACATCAAGTTTGAATTTTGTCTTCCATTTAATATATTCCGTATTTATGGTAATATATTCTGGTATGGTAACTACCCAGTCTACTTCATCACAGCGACTCAACTGGCAAAGTAAGCAGCTGTTATATTCGTAATTTGCACACACCGTCGCTTATCTCACGTCATTTAGTAAACAAGTGGACGCGAAAGCTCACGACTTGCAACCTGCCATCACTCCGCAGAATAATTAAACATCAATTCAATTGAATTTCAGCGAAAATAAAAATTTCATTATTTTTCTTGCGACTTTTTTTCGCAACTTAACTTTGCATTAAAGTGTCATTAATTATAGTCTTAGTCAGCGCCTTGCCGTCACCTGTCGGTAATTTGTCACTTCCGTCTTCCTGTGAGTTTGTGTGAGTTTAGTTGTGAATGTGTGTGTGTATAAGAGGGCAAGGAATGAAACTGATATATATAAGTAAGAAAAAGTGCATGTGTAAAACGGCTTATGCACGTCGAGGGGCAACCGATTCCCATGCCGGCGTCGAAGAAATTCGCAGATCCCCAAGTAAAACCCGCAGAACTGAGTGCGGAAGAAAAGAACAGGCGTCAATTCGCAAAAAGGTTAAACCAACAGCCAAATAGCAGCGACAACAAACAATAGCAGCAACTTACAACAATAAATATGTAGTATGTGTGACATACCCTCCTTGCCACAATAGAAATTTAAATTTGAACTGCCAAGCAATCGCTCACACTGAAATTCGCGAGTCGCGAGAACTTGTCAGCTGAATTTCATTTGCGGCATTTCCATGCAAAGCCAGCGACAACCAAAATAACTCACACACGTTTGTGGTAGGTGTGAAGTGGCGAGGGTGCGATGTAGCGAAAATGTTCGCACATGTGTCGCTGCCGCTGTCAGGCGCTTTTTGGCCACCAGCTTTTGTGCCAGGCGTGTAGTCGTCGCTTTAGCTAAACTCAACAGCTAAACACATCCATATGTTAATATAGTGGTATGTGTGCATGAATTTGGCAGTTCTTTGTTGGTATGTGCGCACTTATCTTACCTCAACCGCGACGCGACCATATGTTGTTTGTTAGCCGGCTGAGCGACTGAGTGTCGGCGGCTGCTACTCCAGCTGGCTGACTGGCGGGTTAACTGACTGTCGCGTTTCCCATTGTGCCCTCCTGCACTGCGCGCTGTGTAGGTGTGTGATAGCTAGTGAAGGAGATGGTGGTGGTGTTGTCGGCGCGGCGGTGGCAACATGGCACACAAGCCATGCTAAGGAACGCATGTGATTATGTTAATTTCAAAATGATCGCCGTAATTCGCATTCTACGCGCCAGTGAATCTTCATCACCACAGCGAATGTCTCACGATGTCTGCTGAGGTGCACAGTGTGCTGTGTAGGCAGATTTTGTGTACGAAACCCTTAAAGTAACGCAGTGAGTGACTGCATGATATTGTGGATTGCTGTGGAAGTTAAATTAAAAGTCTACTCATATACAGTTTGACACCAAATGTTATATTGTTTACTCTGTGATCATAAAACTAGAGCGGGGTGACCATTTGTGATTGTAGATTGTAGTGGAACTTAAGTTCATTTATTTTACTGAATTGAGCTCAAAATGTCATATACATATTTTACTCTAGGCTAAAAAGAGACTCTCAAGAAATTACTATTTTTGTGAGTGGATCGTAGTATAACCTTAATTTTATGTCTGCCTTTTTTCCATCTGGCACCAAATGTAATATATTTTACTTTGAGCTTGAAAAAATCAATTGTAATGACTATTTCTGATTGTGGATTGTATTTGAGTTTATGTTTACCGAGTTTTATTTTATTAAACTGAACGCAGAATGTCATATATTTTACTCTAAGTAAAAAAAGCTCTCAAGAAGTGACTATTTTAGTTTGTGGGTCGTAGTGGAACGTAAATGTAATGTCTGTCCTTTTTCCATCTGGCAAAAAATGTAATAGTTTTTACTTTCTGATGAAAATAATCAATTGGAATTACTATTTGTGGTTGTGGATTGTATTTCAATTTATGTTTAGAGAGTTTTATATTACTGAACTGAACTCAAAATATCATATATGTATGTATTTTACTCTAGTTTATAAAAAGTCTCAAGAATTGACTTGTTGACTTTAGTTTGTGGATCATAGTGGAACGTAAATTTAATATCTGTCCTTTTTCCGATTAGCACCAAATGTAAAAGTTCTTTACTTTGTGAGGAAAGAATTCAATTGGAATGACTATTTGTGGTTGTGGATTGTAGTGGAACTTTTGCTTAAAGCGTTTTATTTTACTGAATTGAACTCAAATTATCAAATATTATACAATAGGTTCGAAAACTTACAAGCGTTGGCTATTTTAGTTTGTGGCTTGTGGTGGAATTATTTATTACTTTGTTATTTGCAAGCTGGTATATTTATCATTTTTCAAATGTGGGCTTTAGTGGAAACTAATTTGAAAAGGTTTCACGTTAGTATCTGTAATACTTTATTACTTTCACTTTGTTAACAAAATTATTGCAAGAAGACAGAATTTTTGACTGTGGATTCCAGTGGAACTTAAGTTAATCTGTGTTGTTTTGCTATCGTAACTATTTTCGACAGTTTAGCGCCTTCTTTTATGTATAAAATAACTATTGAAATATTAAGAATTTTGCCTAAAACACACAAGAAGTTACTTTTTTGAATGTGGATTTTGGTGGAACCTAAGTTAAACATTTTGTTATTTTCCTATCAGAAATCAAATGTCATACCTTTAACTCTGTTAAAAAAATTATTTTATGAAACAAGCATTTTTGATTGTGGATTCTATTGGTACATATCTAAATGTAATCTGTGTTATTTCCCAATCTCAACTATTTTCGACAGTTGAGCGACCTTTTTATTATTAAAGCACTTTTATACAAATTTTTAATTTATTCAAAATTTTCTAACCTTCGATCCACTGTGCCAAGGCTATGTCAATTTATTCGATGACTGCTGTTTACTTAACGTAAACGATGCCGGCTGTGACATGGCTATACTGCCAAAAATAAATAAAACAACTACAAAAACAACATTGACAGCTACTAAGCCCGGGAAACCAATAAAGCCAACAGCAACAACAACATGGCTAACAATTCGTGGTATGTTATGTGCATTGTTATGTTCATACCTACAGCATGCCTGGCTGGCAGGCGGGCAACAAAGGAGTGTATCGTAAAACAAATTCGTAGTACGCGTTGCATGCAACATTTTCGTGCAGTTAGCGACTTTTTTCGAATAAATGTTAATTTTTACTTCTGCATGCCTTTCGAGTTGCAGCTAAAGAGACGCCAAAACTTTTGTTCTTGTTGGCGTTTGGCCGACCGTTTGAGACTGCGGACCGCTCACGGGCTTGTTAGCTGTCTTTTGTCTTTATTTGAGGGACTAATTGGACAAACGACTTTACTCTTTTTGAAGTTAAATGCGCGTGAATGCCGCTGTTGACTGCTTGTGGCCCTTGCCACATGCTTGTATGTTCGTATTGAATGAGCAACATTCTCGTGGCATGTTTATTTGCAACAATTGACCCGATTCAAACAACTTACCTCGTTGCATGCAATGGCAAACGAAGCTTAAATGTGTGTCTGTATGAGTGTGTGTGTGTGTGTGTGACAAGGAATTTATGCTTATCTGTGGCCGAGTGCAGTGGAGTAGGTCGCACTTTTGCTGTGGCGCGTAACTGCACAACATGCAACACGCATCTGTTGTGTCTCTTACGCTTTCGGGCGTCTGGAAAAAGTGTTCCTTTTTCCAGTGAAATTGAAATGGAAAATTGGAAAGCGATAATTATGCAATTTCTGCCACATTTTTCGCACTAAGCAATTATTGGCTGCGGTGCCGAACAGGCGGCAACTACGAGACACCGTCGTAGCGTGCACTTCATTAATGTTGCAAGTTAGATTTATTGCAACGTAAGCAAATAGCAGTGCTGCCGCACTTCACTCGCCCACGGCATTCTCGGTCGCCTGGCGGTGCGTGCCACCTCAACACGTTGCATGGAAATTTTTGGGCTGATGACGCGCGTTGGCATGCTGACATGCCACCACACCGCTGCAAGCATAGTTGGCTTGTTGGCATAGCCCATTTACTGCTGCCACACATCATTTTCATCATCTCTGCAACGCCTTGCATGTGCAACGAACTGTGTGCTGCTTCATGCCGCCTTTCACTGTTTCCTAGAAACGCACTTTTCTCTACACACACCACACTGTTGGTTTTGCGTGCATTTACGTGTGTATGTGTGTGTGTTGCATGCAGCACGTTACAAAGCATGCGAAAAGCGATTGCGAAATTTCATTTCACCACTCTCCGCTACTCCGCTGCCACTCGGTGCCTTCAGCGTTTGCGTGACGCTTTGCTGCGTGCCCCAACAGCATCGTTGTGGCATGTGTGTTGCATGTTTGTAACATACCTGTGTAGTTGCCTCAGCTTCCCCACCATCAACGCACAGCATTCTGCGACAGCCTTTTTGCCTCATTTGCTTGCCATTGTCCATTTAACTGCGTGGCAGGTCCTCCTCATTGCCGTTCACTTCGCTTGGCTTTTGTGTTTCTCATTTGTACGAATCTATTTATTTTATCTGCAACACAAATTCACTTACTTACAGACATGAGCACGCACATTCACCGTCATTTACATATGTCCGCACGTACATAAGTGTATTTATGTGTGTTTAGCTCGTGTTGCATGCAAGCATCATGCATACCGCTGTCTGTGCCGCACTTGCCCGTCTCAGATTATGTTGCAGATTTGCGTTTTGTTGTCTCATTTAACTGCTGAGTCCCTTAATGGCATTTACCACACGCACGCAAACGCGTTGCACTCGTACCAGCATGCAACACAACATGCAACATACCCACAAACTGTCCAAATGGCTGCGTCCATAAGCGCACTTGCGGCTTCATGTGTGTCTGCTTGTAGATATCGCCTGCAAATGGCTTCTGATTGTTATGCACAAGAGCTGATCCATTAGTGCTCTTACTACACGTTAATTTCCTTCCTATTTAGAAGTTGGGCGTAAAGTGATGCGTGTGTACGGAATTGTATGTTAAGCAGAGCATCCAATCAAATATTTTCTGATATTATTATTTCCATTCCAACTTTGTGGCAACTGGGTAATGATTGTACATTTATCAGACGATTCACTGATGTGTTAATTCTATCCCAGAATTTCGTAATATTAATTAAGCCCATTTAGCTGATTTCCGTGCTTACAGAGTGGGCCATTTAAAGACGTGCAAAACGGTGAAATTATTGTAACTGTTTTCTATCTGACCTTGACGATTAAGACATTTTTTTGAAGTTTAGTTTTCGTAGCTAGTACCGCACGAACACTCAACTTGATTAAACACTCTTGAATAACCCTCAAAATGTTTTCCACTTTGTTCTTTCTTGGTATTTAGAGAGATGTCGGTTCCCAAGCATTAATGTTCTCTCAATCTTGTCGCGTATTACGTGTTCAAACTCCAAGAGCTAAGATAAAATAGTCCAGCTTCTTTTTAACGGGTTTCGTTGTTACGTAAGTTCCTATTCATATTAATGTTCAAACATCGTTCATTCCTTAAACTTTTCTTTGTGAGCATAAAAATGTTGCACGATGTCTTGTGAATAGAGTTATGTTGTTTAGAATTAACCACAAAAAGTTGGGACGTCTGAACAAGTTCATCATATTCGAAGCTCTGATCTATAAATCCGTGTATTTCTTTCGGTTGTCTTTATTACAATCCTGTTTCATCGAACGTTCTTGTGATAAGTGCCGAAACTTTGATATTCAAAGGAAACAAGTTGGGGACTCTCTCCAAAGGTGGTATTTTGGCAGACTGTTGTTTCTCTGCTCAGAGGGAAGGATTCACCAGAAGAGAGAAGCGGTAAGCTTTTTATGGATGGATCACACATTGCGGGGGGGTCGAGAACTTTTCAACAGCACCAATTTTTAGCGTCTTGACCACAGCAGCATTTTCCAAGCGACAGTGGGTACCATAAAGATAGCCGTAGATCTACGGCTCTGGAGCGCAATCTCTTTCGAAGTGGTGACTATCCATTCCGCTTACAGGGCAGCGATATTAGCTTCGAGTTCGTCGGAATGGTAACCATTACTAGTCTCTTAGGTCTAAAGACAGTTTAAAGGGGGTCGCCATATATAAAAGTCGGCACTTTGTGGCTCAGATTCCAAATTGCTTTGGCTTACAAGTGAAGAGCGCAGAAATGTAAATAATTGGCGATAAATGTATGAACGTTTTTTCAACAAAACTACAAGCAAAGCTTTTACATCAAAATGTCACAAAAACGACGGAATGGGGACGGGTAGGATTTTGTTTACTACTGGACTTTGGGCCTTAAATCAGCTCAACAAGTGTTGATCAACTACCAGCAGCTGTGCAGTCGCAAAGTCCTTCCAGCCCAAGGTAAATCGAAAGAGATCTGAAAAGCTCTCAACAAAGTTTACCTTTCAACGGTTGTGGGAGTCCTAACTAGACACTGTCCGATCGGTATACATACAGTAAGATTGATTATCTTACCGGGTGCCGGCTGCATCAGTTGTTTAGAATAAGATGAGATAGAATCGTCTTGACACTTCCTTCAAGAATGTCGCGCTTTTGCTATATCTTGGCAAAAACGCCTCGGATCTCATACCTTTAGAAAATAGAAATAAAACACTTAAGCAGATATATGATAGGTCCAGGCCGTTTTGCGGTTGGCTGATATTCAACTTTTTTCGTCTGGTTTTATAAAGGACTCATCCTCGCTGAGGGATCAGCCAACTAACCTAACCGAGTTTACTGATTAATTTGCATTTCCGAATATTTGTTAAAAAAGGCTGTTGAAATAATTTGAAGTTTATTTTTCCTCCTTTATATAACAATAATGAAGTTGAAAGTACATAGTTTAGTCCACTTCATTATTTTTATATGGATTTCTCGAAACCTAATAAGTTTCAATATGAAGAAAAGGTTATTGAGTCATGCAAGAGACCCAATTATTGTTGCAGTCATATAATTTTAAGCTCCAGTAAATATTCTAAAAGATTTTAGTTCGAGTCTCCATATACAATATAATAGACAGCATTTCGTGAATCAGACTCCAATTTGCTTTGAACTTTGCAGACAAGTGAAAAGCGCAGCAATAAGAGAAATTCGCGATAAATGTATAAACATTTTTTCAACAAAACTATAACAAAAGTTCTTCGATCAAAATGTCTCAAACTTCGTGTGGTAAATTTCAACTCCCTGCATCCTCTAACTTCCTGTCTCTAATACTTATGTTCAAATGCGCGTCAAACACAATTTCCACTTTCAACTAAATTTGTTGAAATTACGAATGTGAAAGCTGTAATAAAATATGAAAAATTGTTCTATGCCAAAAGTAGATTATTGCGCATGTGTATATCGATTGCCTTACAAGCCAATAGAAGTAAATGGTTGCATGTAACTGCCACAAATAAATAAATAATGCACGAAATGCCAAATGTAAAATACGGGACGATTACTTTTATCGTTGAGGGAAAAGCCAAATTGGATATGACTTGTGTCGCATGGCAAATACACATGTAAAAGTATGTACATATATTTTTTGTATGTGCATTAGGGGGGTTCTAAAACACCTCTAAATTGTTTTTATGTATAATAATGGCTATAGTGACAACGATATTTCCAAAATTTAGTGAAAAATGTCTTTCTATATTTAAATTGCACATTAAGGTGGTTCTTAAAATATTTTTTTCTTTTCTGCTCAATTTGTATGTATAATTAAGGTTGTAGTAACAACGAAAATTTCGAAAATTCAGTGAATTTTTTTTTGTATAATTAAATTGCCAATTAGGGTGGTTCTTAAAAAATAAGTTTTCTTTACTGCAACAAATTCGTAGGTATTTAAGGCTCTAATAGCATCGAGATTTCGAAATTTTTGTTAAAAATTGTCCTGTTAGAATAAAGTTACATGTTAAGAGGGTTCTTAAAGATATTTTTTTAGCTTCTGTTGCCTTTTAATATTTCATTTTTATATATTATATATTTCATATTTTAATATTTCACTACGGCTCTAGCACCAGCGAGATTGAGATTTCGAAATTTTGTTGAACAATTCGTTTACTAGAATTATGTAAGTTGCGCATTAGGGGGGTTCGTGAAAAATATTTTTTTTTGTTGCATTTTAATAATTTACTACGATTTTAGGACCATCGAGATTTTGAAAATTTATCTTTCTAAAATTAAGTTGACATTAGGGTGGTTATTAAAATTATTTTTTTCTTTTCTAATTCAATTGTCTGTTTTAATGCGACTCTAGTGGTAACAAGATTTTACATTTTTTTTTGCAAAATTTATCTTTTACAGTTAAGGTCCACCCTAGTGTAAATGTTTATACTTCAGCAGATGCATAAAATGCATGAAAGCTTGTTGCACACTTGTTTAGAGTGCCACAAAATGCATATTCGCACTTAGGTAGAAATATTTGTGTAGCTGCTTGTATGTATGTATGTATGTACGACCGCAAAAATTGGACGACAAGCGCAACAAACTGGCTTTCAAGCGTCGATAGGAAAATAGATTTGACTTTCTATACGCTGTATGTGTTTAAAGGTGTGAATGTATTCACATATAAAATATGTTCGTAGAGGCTTGTATATGTATGTATGTGTAAACCAACTATGGCTAGTCCATAGTCTATTATTTTGAATTCACACTGCATATCGCATGAGCACATAAATTTGGGATGCCATAAATCAAATGGCAAGTAAAACTCGATTATTTTTCGTCATGCGGGACACGCTGAAAATTGTGCAAACTGAAAAATATGAATAAATAAATAAAAACGAAGTCAAGCGAAATGTAACGGAGCGAAAACTCGCCTGCCAGTGGCACTTAACACACGAGCAACTAAACGCATTAGTATAAATAACTATACATACAACAAATATGTATGCGTTAGTGCAAAATGCTTCCAGCAGCCAAAAGCATCACGACACATACTTACGCTTTTACAGATGTATATATTTATGTATGTGTGTGCACCGTAATCGCACTTTCCGCCACCAGCCAGCAGCTTAACTGAACTGCATAGTTTAGCGCAACTATTCCATTCAAATCCATTTTGGTGTGAAAGCGTTGAGCAGCAAGGCACCAACGACTGCCAATAGACACCCGAGCAACAAAAAGCAACAATAACAACGCAGAAAGAGCAGAACAAAAGTGGCGTGAAGTTGGCCGCAATTGGCAGCGGTTGCTTAAGCCGCAGCATCCACATTTCAGTTGCAGCAGCATCTAGCATGCCAGACCAGTTGGCAACAGTGGCGTAATGGCTTGACAATTGGCAGAGCGCAGTAAATTCTGTGACTGTAACGATTGCTTGGAAGGTGACCTTTTGCATGCTTCCTGTGCCCCGCATGTGGTAAGAATGACGGCAGTTAGTTATCGATGGAATTTAAGGAAAATTCTTTCAGAAACGGAGTTGCCAAGTTCCTTTTTTTTTGTTTAATTTTGAAAAAGGAAAAAGATTTTTCCTTTTTTTGGCCACGTTTAACAGTTTCTCCAACTTTTTTTTATTTTCAAACAAGGAAATGTATCATAAATATCAAACACCTCCGCCTCCTTTGTCCAGCTTTACAAGACTGAGGTTGAAATATCTCGGCAGTCATATCTTCGACAGACCGGGAGATATAGCCGAAACTGACTTTAACCGCCCCAACAAGTTTAGGATCGGCTCAAAGCAGTGCACTGTTTCATGATGATCTTTTTGATTTGTTTTATGAGTTCTAGCCTATAAGCTGTTCACATGAGAACCCTGTTATGCTCGCCCATTTAAGCTAACCTCACACGATATACCACAAAAATATAACATTTTGTCTTGAATGTATTTGGTTATGTTATTTATTGAAACCAGATCGTTGTAAAAATGTAAATTAATACCAGCCATATATCCCGAGCTGATGCATATATCATTAGTGTGCTGATTTTGCATGTCAGAAATGCTGCTTGTGGGCTACAAAAAAATGTTTTTGAATCGGATGGTGACTGGTAATGAAAAATGGATGCATTAGAAATACCCTGAGTGAAAAAACTCAAACGTGAAACCTGACCGAACAGCCAAATCAAGGTCATAAACGAATACCCATGCAGTTTCTGTATTTGGTGAGATCCGAAGGGAGTGCTATATTAATAGCTTATAAGACCAAGAGAAACCGTTAATGGGGAACGCTTGCGATAATTTTCCATGTCATTTCACAGCGCTCGACCACATATGTATTTCATAACCAGTCTAAAAATATTTGGAGAATAGCGGCTAGGAAGTTTTACCTCATCCGCTTTATAAATCTTGCCGCCTCTGATTACCATTTCTCCCTGTCAATGCAGAGCACTCTCCATGAAATATGATTCACATCAGAACAGAATTTTGGCCGCCATGTCGTTGCTGTTCTTTTGCGATGGATTCCACATATTGACGGAAAGATGGAGTATGTTATAGTTTTAAATGGTCCGCCTCTGCACCATATAGTAGGACGGGAATAATGAGTAGCTTATAGAGCTTAGTTTTGTTTTGTCGAGAGAGAACTTTAATTCTGCCTGCTCAGTCCGAAGTACCATTAAAAGGGTCGTCTTTCGTCCGAGGATGTTGTTTCATTTTCATTGGGGGCTGTTTTTTACGTGGTGGGGCCTAAACCCAGCGCACAACTCTGGGGAGAGATGGTTCGTCTACTAACTTTAGCTCGCCTTCAAATGGATGTTCTTTGGCAGCATGAGTCGCCGAAGTCATGTCCGTCGGTCTGTATATACGCGAACTAGTCCCTCAGTTTTTGAGTAGTCGAACTGGAATTCCGCATACATCGTTTTCCCTTCAAGAAACTAATGCTCCTGCCATATAAACTGAACGATCGGTATCAAGGAATTGAATGCAAAGCCTTTTCATTTCATGGGGTATATTAAAATTGCCTAAGGCTCTAGAGCTTCGATGGAACGATGAGCTGTACGAGATATACGACGGCATTGACATAGTTCAGCGAATTAAAAGAGGCTACGTTGGCTAGGTCATGTTGTCCGGATGGACGAAAACACTCCAGCTCTGAAAGTATTCGACGCAGTACCCGCCGGGGGAAGCAGAGGAAGAGGAAGACCTCCACTCCGTTGGAAGGACCAAGTGGAGAAGGACCTGGCTTCGCTTGGAATATCCAATTGGCGCCACGTAGCGAAAAGAAGAAACGACTGGCGCGCTGTTGTCAACTCGGCTATAATCGCGTAAGCGGTGTCTACGCCAATTAAGAAGAAGAAGAAGGCTCTAGAGCTACTTGCGAAGCAATTGTTTAGATCGAAATAAAAATCAAATTTGAGTAAGACATTTTTTATTTTGGTAAATAGAGGATGTATGTTTAAGCTTCGCATTCTTAAATTTACCCATTTTCACCAAGAGCAACAAAATTCTTAAACAAAACTACTTTCTTAATCGCTTTATAAAAATTGCGCGCATTCCGCTCGCCACATTTATTAAGTTTGCACCCAAGTTAATGCACAAAAATGGCATACAACACACAGAAAAAAATGAAAAGTAAAAGCTGAGCGGCGACAACGAAGCACTGGAATCGGCAGTGCATGCAACAAAGCGACAAACCCAAGGAATTTCTATAAATAACAGAACTAGCTAAATTCAACTGCTGCAGAATGAGACGCTGCCATATAGCATTTCACTTCAACAACAACAACAACGAACCAACAAAGTGAGCAGCCTTGACTAACTTGCCACGAAGCGATAAAGCAATCGAAGCAACATAACCTGCAAATTGCAGTTGAATGCTTGCACATTTAACTTGGCCAAGAAGAGCTGACTGGCTGGTAGAATAAGAGCAGCGTGGCAGTTTAGTGCTTTGGTTCGGTTTGGGGATAAGTAGTTCGATAAAAGTGCAAAAAGTTAAACCGAGCTGGCAGACTGGGTACTTCTACTTTTGGTTAGTATTAGAAAAATAGATATGACTTGGTGTTGATGTGGCATTGTAGCTACTTGAAATGTACTTATATATAATACATATATATGTGTGTGTAAAATATGCGGCAGTTGCAAATTTGCAGGCATTCAAAAATGAATTTGAGCATATGTAATCGCTTGTAGCGGCATCGAGATCCCAGTCTTCGCTTGCATTTTATTTATTAACTCATCTTCCGCTTTGCTTTGGCCAAAGCATGCGAACCTCATGTCTCAGGCGGCAGCAGTTTGTGCTTGCTACATGCTGCGCAGCCAGCAGCAACACTTTTTTTCGAAACTTCACAGACGTAGGATTTAGTTGTTGCATGTCTCTTGCAACTCCGTGTGAGCAGTGCCAACAAAAACAAAAAATCACAGCAACAACAAACATGTCCTTGCATAAATATTAAACTAAATCTGCTGCAAGCCAGCTGTGCAAATTTGCTATAAAGTGTCGTCGATTGGCATTAGAAAGCAAAACAACAGCAACATCGAGAGCAATTTTAAACTATACTTTTCTATGTGTGTGTGTATGTTTGTGTTGGTGCTGAATAGCAGCTGCAGTTGCTTTGTGGGATTAACTAAATTCTAAACTTTTTCTTTGCTTATTTCAATAAATTTGCAAAGGCAATAAAGTTGCCACACCAACGCAAAGCCACATACACATGCATATGCATGTATGCTGACATGCAGCAAACACACCTGTTTGGTTAAGCCTGAAATGTGCGTAAGTGTGTGTTTGTAATGCCAACACTTAGTCCATTTGTCTGTGCAAAATTTGCTTTGATTTGGAAAAGTGTGAGAGAAATTTCTCATAAATTTCAAAAGTATCTGCTGATACATATCATGCATTATACATACATACATACATGAATATATACATAAATAGTTATTACAAAATTACTCTCACTTCTCGGCATCTCTTTAGCTGTTGCTAGAGCATCATGCGTGCCTTTGACGTTACTTTTGTGCTTCAGCAGTGTTGCCAAGCATTTAACCAAGTGTTATCCTTGTCATGTAAAAACTTTTAAATATTTTACATATGAAAGTTATGCCATTATATTGCATACCCACTTATGCATGCATGCTTTTGAGGAGAATTGGGGCTTAAAAACTCCGACTAGAGACTGCCGAAGCCTTGCGGGTGGCGTGACTAACTTTCAAATGGTAAATCGTTAGTCTGGAAAAAAGCGAAAAAAACAATAAATATTTCAAAGAGAGGTTATATACATACATACATATATATAACACCAAAATCTTTTTTTTGATCCATTCAAATTCAAACACTGTCTTTCGAAGACACATTAGACAAATTTTAATTAAAATGAAAACTATATTGTTGGTCGAAATCTTAAAAAACAAGCCTTATCTACAAAAGTATAGGTAGGTAGATAAGAGTGTTGCCCCTTTTGTTGCCAAAAATGCTGCTTTGACCGAACAGCCGAATTGTGGTTAAGTTGCGTTGAGTCATCTTAAAGCCTTTCTACATTTGTTTACTAAGCTAGAATTGATCTTTGGCGGCGAGAAAGCTAATAGTGCCGCCTGGCTATCTGTGTATATCATAGTTCTGTATATCCTCACGTAGTTGTTCAGTTGAACACCACTGGCCGTCCGTACGCCTAGTACTTCCGCTTGGAAGATTCCAGCTGAGTTTGGTAGGGGAAAAAATAGAAAAATACCAATAGCGTCGGAGTATACCCTGTATAAGCTTTACAAATATTTTCCGCAATATTTACTTTCCAGTATAGTTTGGTATCTATCTCGACCCCATAATATTTTGCTGCGGCGGCCAGAGAAACTACTGTACCACCGAGTGAGGGAAGTTGAAATGAAGGTAGTTTGGTTTTTTTTAGGAATAACATCAGTTTCGTCTTACTAGGGTTAACCCCTAGTCCATTATTCGATTATGCTCCGTAAGGCAATTTCCGTAATCTCACAGATTGGGCAAGGAAACAGTCCTGATATCATTAATACACGTCTGCATAATCTAATGTTTTCACTCCTTCTACGATGAGTTGAAGTATAGTAGTTTACCGGTCAGTGCCACCAGAAATAAAAGCGGGGTATTTCTGATAAAATGAAACATAAAGAACCACAGATCGTACAATATACTTACAGTCAAATGAAAGGGAGTGACTGTGCACTGGCAGCCCAGATCATTGCTGATATAATAGCTGTCTTCGATCCGTCAATCGTTTGAGAGTAGCGAATCGAACAAACTGCTGCAATCAGCTGTTTAAACAGCTGGTAGCATTTAGGGTACTTTGATGGTTTAATAATTTTTATATGCTTAACTTCCATAGAAACGTCAGATGAAATACTCTGATCCAATAGTTACAATGTGTGTCCTTCTGGTTATCCCATCTTCAACTTCGAAGTATTTGAAGTTTTGTATAACAAATACCTGCTCATCGAAAGTCAGCACATCAGCACCAAACGTGTTTCTCCGTATACAATCTCTCTTTCTCGTTTATGTAGATCTGATTTTTTAGTTCTACAAATAACGAAATATTTTGCGATACCAAACGAATCAGGTAAACGATATTTGTTGTCACATAATACCTATGTGATAAAGTATGCAAGCAATGTAGTCGTATTTCTCTTCGTTTGCCGTTCAAATGATGAGTCGCAATCTGAAATACATATATTTTAGGGAAGTTCTAAAGTATTCGTTCAAAAACCTTCGTGGACCTCATATAACACCTCTTGAACACATTCACGTTTTTTGCCACTTAACTGATGAATATGTAATGTCTTCATTCGTATTCCCAACACGATTGTTGAAAACCAAATGCAACAATTGAAACGAACATAGAATGAGGGCAAATTACAGCTACATCCAAAAAAATAATTATGTTTCTCGGAGTGTTCGTGGAAACATGCTGGAGGATTTATTTCTTGTATTTCTCAGAAAGCATTTTTTTTTGTTGGAAAAAAGTGATAATTTTTCTCTTCTAAACCTGTAATAATCCGTTCGTAGAATAGTAAGAGATAAGTCCTTAAGTCTAGGCTGCCACGGTCACTACAAAAATATCTTCCGAACTCATGCAATGTGATTAAAAGTAAAAAAAAAAACGAAACAAAATGCAACCGTAACTCACTTTAAAAGACGTTAATGCCGGCTGATGGCACAGCTAAATGCTCTTTAATTTACGTTGATTAAGTTTGCGATCTCATTGTCTGCTGATGATGTGAGAAAATCGATAGAAATATTTCCAAGAGAGCCTTTCGTTCGAAGCTCCACTGGCAGCATGCGAGCTATTGTTGGCAATAGAAATTTATTATTGTTGTTGCAGCTGTCATTACACTTTTGCAAGCATGTTTGAACCTTTGCACTTAATGCACATTCGAGCTTGTTGCTGATTTTATTGTTGTTTTTAGTGTCATTATTCGCCTCAAGCTGCCTCATGCTTGCATTCGGTCGAGTATTTGCGCACACTTGGAAATAAATGTATGTCGATTTGTGTTTGTATGTGTGCACTTCTGTTTGTCTGAAGGTTGGTTAAAAAGGCATTACTTGTGAAAGTACAATGACAACAGCAACAAAAGAGTTATATATCAACCTATGAAAGGAGCAATGAAAAGTATTCATATGGGGCTAAACATTTGTAGACGAGTGTATTCACATTTACAAATACATAGTTTTGTGTGCTTATGTGTATATACACTTTTGTTGGTGAGGTTCTTGGGGTTTCCAAGCTGGTGGGCTGAGGGTGTTGCTGCAAACTGCAGATTATGTTGATTCAGCCGGCAGATGTTGCTAAGGTGAAATTTCTCTTGGGCAACATTAGTAAGCTTATGCGTATAATATATACATATATATTGCCGTTATATGTAAGTAAATATGTATGTTGCAATAATTCTGCAGGAAAAGCAGTCCTAAAAGTGCTACGAGCATTTACGGATTATAAAGGGGATAACGATTATAAAAACGGAGTTAAAAATAAAAACAAATTTTAGTCCAGATTTTGATTTATATTTTCATATACGGATAATCCGTTCTTGAAACTTTTTTTAAATTGAAAACTAGGATTGGATTTTATGTAAAATTTATATACGAAAATATTTCGAAGGATCACTTCGAGCCATTTTATAGCCGAAAATTTCGCTCAGGGTGATTCCTTCCCGTGTGCCTTCGTGAATATAATGCTTGGAAAACCGATATATGCCGCTAATCTGAACCGCAATAGCACTGTAAACTCTGAAAGTACAATACAACTGGAATATGCCGATGAAAAAATTAAGCGAAGGAGATTGGTCTTGTTTTTCGTCTCTTGGAAACTACTTCACTGTTGGCAGACAAATGAAAGTGAAGAACTTTGTCTATCTCGGAACCAATATAAATTCCACCCATAACCTAAGCCTGGATATCAAGCGCCGAATAACTTTTGTCAGCAGGTGCTACTGAGGGATCGGTATTCAATTGAGAAGCAGATCCCTCTTGAATAACAAAAATTACGCTCTATAAGTCTATTGTCTCTCCAGTTCTATTCAAGGGTGAAGAAACATGAAGAACCAAAATGAGAAAGCATTTGGAGCATTCGAGAGAACTTTTTTTCGCAAGATCTTTGGAGCTGTCCGCGTGAGTGTTTAATATGGATGAAGATGGAACCATGAACAGTAGGAGCTTTACGGTGACATGGATATAGAAATCGCATAAAAATCCAACGAATGCGTAGGCTTATCCTTTCTTGTACGCAAGACACAGGAAAGTGTCGAAAGTCGAAAAGTTCGTTCAAGTGGAAGCCAGGCGCCCACATATCCAATGAAAGCACCAAGTGCATATGGGTGTGTCTGCACTTTGGATATATAACAAGCGTGACCTTGAAAAATATAGAAATAACGCATAGTTTTCAGTTCTTGGCCCAGACTGAAGAAGAAAGAAGTTGTTTCTAGCAAAATTTCTTATATTATATATAAAGGTTAGGGACGCTCGCCAAAGGTGGTGGAGAGCACTCGATAAGGCTGCAATTGCTAAGAAGCGTGAACTGAACATGTCCAGACATCGGCATCTCCGGTGCACTGCGGACCATAAATAACACTTAATGCCATTTTAGACATAGCACCCGAGGATACTGCTAGCAGATGTATTGCTGCGGAGTGTGCTGTAAGGCTCGGTGAAACTGGATACGTGAAGGAGGTTGAATAAGGTCACACAAAATTCTCTCGTCCTTCGACTACATTTCTAAAAACTTGGATCACTGCGTACCAGCTCTATTTTTGACGGTTCTTTTTCTGCTTACAAACCGAAGAGGGATATGTGGATGGGCAGGAAATGCTGGAGAAGACGCGCTGTGAGCTTTTCCGCGGATAAGTCGAAGTTAGCAAGAGGGAGTTTTCTGAAAGGAGCTCTCCGCCAATCTTAGCTTTAGGCTACCGGACCACTGTTGCGTCTTTCAAGCACAAATATTTCAATTAAGATGGCAGTGGTCATACCACCAAAAGCAGTTTCAGTGAGCTGAGTATTCACTCCGACAGCAGATCGCTGAGCTCGGGAACTCTGCGCCCAAGCTACTTCATCATCAGACTCGTTTGGATGCGTGATTATAACGGCATCGTTGGCAACTGCTAGGCCAATGAGCTAGCCGTAAGGGCAACCTTCCTCGCGAGTTGGATCTTTAATGGCGTGAAATCGACTTCTTAAATGTTATAGGATAGAATAAGAGAAAAAATACTGTTAATGTGTTAGCACCACATTTCGTTTTTCGTTTTGTTTAAAGTCAACTTTACTTTGAAGTTGAAATCGAGTTTGAGGTTATCCATACAAAAAATGAACATAAAGACTACATTTAAGACACTGTCCATCCTTCTCTGAATGTTTTTATTTGCACAAACCCATGATAAATCAATAACGGTCGGTTTAATATTTTTTCTTTTGTTCACTGCACAGCATTTTACGTTGTTGCAAGTGTATGTAAGTATATATTTGCAGCTTTTCCTTCCAAGACCAAACTGTTTAGAAATTCTGTTTACAGTCAATAGATCGATCCTTGTGCCTCTAAATTGCCATTCGGGCTTGGTATACATACAAACAGATATGTATGCGTCAGTATGCGTGCGCTTCTATCGCTTTTATGACTACTGTGTACACATAAAATGTTACGAAATATGTATGTTCCTCGCTGAAATATTTTGAATTGATTTTTGCCGCAACCATTTAAGTGATATTCTTTTGCTGCAGACAGTCTATGTACATAGAGAGTACCAGCGTGGCACTGACTGTTTAGGCTAACATTTTCAGAAGCTTTCATTTTTTATTGATAAATATGAAGGTCAAAAAGCCAAAAAGCTTTACATTTTCAGAATTATACTTGCAACATTCTCATTACTCGTGCCACGCAATGTGGCAATGCATTGGCGAAACTTTAACTGTCCATCATTTTTATTATTTCACGCTTGAGCAGCGGCAATCTATCAACACAACAGCAATCTTCGTTTTAGCAACCATTGTAACACATGCTATACATATGAACATCCACCGAACACACTCACACACACAAGCAACTTGCAGCATAAAAACGCTGCTGCTCATTGAAGCGTGCAATCATAGGCTATTGAATTTGTTAGAAAGCACTAGCATTCTTGTCATTTCAAGATAAATTGCCGCTCCAACATTGCCTCCAGCTCAGCGGATAGCCGCTCACACGCGCCCCAGTGCATGCCAAATGCCACATTCTCATACAACAGCTCGGGCAATGTGTATAAAATCGGCTTTTCATTGTTATTGCATATTTATTGCTTTTGTCGTTTTTTTTTCATTTCTGTTGTTGTAGTTTTGCATTGAAACGACTTGGGCAGGTCGTGGCGCAGTCGTTGATGTCTAAATTCAATTAATTGTTGCGAAAAAGAGTTCAAATCGCCGAGGAGGAAGCGCAGACAATAAATTGCTGTGTTGTTGTTGCAAGTTAACAATACATCGGAATTTGTTGGATAGCTGAGGAAAGGTCGCAAGTAAGAAAAATAATAATAATTTGCCACACAAAGGCGTTTGGGGCACATCGCTTGGCATTACAACAGACTCGCCCCGAAAGCAAGCTAAATACCATTGCCGTGCGCCAAATCGACAAATCTCATTTTAATCGTGCCACATTTCCCAAGCTGAAGACAATAGCAAGAACTTCGACATTTTATTTAGTGAAAATATTTCTTTTTTTCTATTTCACTCCGCTTGTCTGCCAAAAAAGTTGCTAAATTATCTATTTATATAACCAGCGACGTTTGTAGTCCTCATTTTGTCAGCGCTGCTTCATTGACTAGTCATGCGACCCGCCAAGCACTCGGCTGACTGCTCATCTCCCAGTCGTCTGTGCCCTTCCACGGCGCTGTCATTTATTTTCTATTGCGATAAATTTAAATTGTGACGTTGTTGCGTCTTCGTGCCACATAATGCGGCCGCACCCCACAGCCTGACGTATTGACGCTATTGTCTTCAACTAGTGCAGCGCTGCAAACATGTATATTTGTACTGTTATGATTTTGCGTGTATGTGTGTATGTGTGTTCTTATAATGAACTTTCAACAAGCAAACTCAATCAATGAGGTTCACCGCCGTTCGCCATTTAGCCGCCCAGTCAGCGACGTCAACCAAGCCGTCGAGTAGTCGAGCAAGCAGTGAACCATGGCAATGGCGGTATAAAGCAATTATAATGACGTGACAATACCAGGCGGTAGCATTGGCAGTTGGGAGGAAGGGAGCGGCTCAACTTGCAACAAAGCAGTTTCAATACTCCGCCATTAAGCGTGTGTGTTTAGGTTGTGCCAGCGACCCGGTCGGTATGAGACAGCGCTACTTTGCTTAGATTGTTTTAAAGTTGTTTGTATGACATTGGGGGAAGAAAGGGGAGGGGGCACTTTTAATACCTTTAGTTGTTACTTTGTTTGATGCAGCTTGCCACATTTTCAAAGCGAAATATATGTATACCTATATGTAAGTTTGCTTAACAGAAGCATATGTACATATGGTTTTATGGCAAATCCTTCAAAGCTATGATAAATATCTCCTGGCTTTGTAATGTAGCTGTTGAAAGTGCAGCAAGATGCCAGGGTAACAGACAACACTTTTTATTAACAATACCCTGAGGTGCAGTTACCTGGCAATTCGTTGGTGGACAATATGTGAGAAAAGATGTTCTAACCAAAACCATTAACCGAAATTTTAACCAAAAATTAATTGTAATGTTAGTATCAATGTTATGTTATTGTTAATTTTAATGCTAATGTTTATGTTAATATTAATGTTGATGTTAATATTAATTTTAATGTTAATTTTAAAGCTAATTTTAATGCTAATGCTAATGTTAATATTAATGTTATAGTTAATATTAATCTTAAAGTTAATGTTAATGTTAAAGTTAATGTTAAGGTTAATGTTAATGTTTAGGTTTAGGTTAATGTTAATGTTAATGTTAAAGTTAATGTTAATGTTTATATTAATGTTAATATTAAGGTTAATGTTAATGTTAATGTTAATATTAATGTTAATGTTACTGCTAATAATAATATTAAAGTTAAGGTTAATCATAATTTTAAAGTTATGTTAATGTTAAAGTTTATGCTAATGTTAAGGTTAATGTTAAAGTTAATGTTATCGTTAATGTTAAGGGTAATGTTAATGTTAATGTTACTGCTAATAATAATATTAAAGTTAATGTTAATCATAATTTTAAAGTTATGTTAATGTTAAATTTATTGCGAATATTAATGTTATTATCAATTTTTATGCTAACAATAATGTTACTGTTAACGTCATTTAGCTTTCAAAATTTTTAAATATTTTTTTTAAATTTACTTAATTTCTTTTGTAATTTTCATTTTGCTCGCTAGCAAACTACTAATTTACTTAGTATTGAACTTCATCAGCGAAAAGCAATTAACTAGCGCTCGCTTGTACGTCAAAGCAAATTATGAACAAAGTCGCTTTGTCTTAAAATCACTCAACGGAATTATTTGTAAAACAGTAAGTGCTTATTGATTACATACCTATGTACATATGTACATTACTGCTTGCATAATGCACTTGTATGTAGCTTTTCGCCATGTATGTATATTTGTAACAACGCGTGTTTTAACATATTTGGCTAAATTTGTAAGTACTGCTAATGCAATACCTAAAAGTTGTTTATTTGTTCGGCGTTGTGAGGCGCAACGAGTTGAATGTCTAGCCCTGACATCGTTTTGCCTTGTCTGACTTGTCAACTAAGCACTTAACGCATACAAAAAATACAAAAAAACACAAAAACACAAATAAATAAATGTTGATGCAACTTGTCACTGCATCTGACAATTCATCAAGTGAGTTGCGTAATCACATAGATTGTACATGTATGTACATATGTGTAGCATACGAGAGAGAACCTCAGTGTTTTGTGAAATACATTGAATTTAATTTGCTTTTAAGGCTAATTATTTCATATTTTGCTATACAAAGTTAGGTTAGGTTAGATTTTGTGGCTAATTTCCAGTTGGCAGCGCTTACTTTGACTATAACTTGGACTGGATGCCGAAATTGTCTTACAATAATCCTTAAAATCCATCAATCACAATGACATATGTTCGAAATTACATATATTTAAATGAATATAGAAACTGAAGCAGCAATAAAATGAGCGATAAAATGAGTATACTCCAATTAAACAACGTTCAATTAAAAAGGTTTTAATTATTAGAATAGGCAAAAAAAAAGTCATGTACTCCTAAAATGAGAGAGTTAATAGTAAGGTGCTATCAAAAGGAGAAATTGCCAATGTCAGCTATCGCACAAAGGTTTGCTTGCTACAAAAAAATTGTATTTGGAGCTATTCATTTGTATAAAAAACAAAGATATTTGAATCCCCTACCAGGAAGACCAGACCTCGAAAAACCACTCCAGCAGAAGACCGGATAATTTGTAGGGCGAGCGAAAGCAACCTTTTCATGACTTCGCGTGAAATAAAGGCTGAAGTTGCACAAGAAATTAATGTAGAAATCTCAGCTCGAACGATAAGAAGGCGTTTACAGGAGTCGGGATTTCGTGGGTGCATTGCGCCAAAAAAACGCTTATATTAAAAAAAAAATTATTAAGATTTGCGATTGGCAATGGAAATGCTGAAGAAAAATCCCCAATACTGGAATAAATGTCTCTGAAATGGCGAATCTAAGTTCAATTTATTCTAGTCCGGCGGAAAATCGTATGTAAGACGTGCTACCAACATGGCGCTGCACCGCAGGTACACTGTGAAAACAGTCAAATACGGTGGCGGATCTGTTATGTTTTGCTGAGCCTTTTCCTGCCGTCGTGTTGGCCCAATTGTACCGTGTTCAAGGGATACAACATCAATATAAAAACATTCCGCAGAATAAAATGGAACCATAATCCTTTGAGAATATGCCAGTCCATTACATTTTTCAGCACGATAATAATCCAAAACACCCTTCCAGGTTAGTGAAAAGCTGGCTTTCGGATAAAAATATTGATGTTTTGGATTGGCCTCCGCAAAGTCCTGATCTCAACCCAATTGAAAACTTACGGGCAATTGTGAAACGATATCTTAAGGATAAAAAACCGCGAAATAGAGACGAGTTGTTTCAAATGGTTCTACAAAGTTGGAGCAGCATATTAGCGCAAACATGCCAGCAATTAATCCAAAGTTTACCGCGAAGGCTAGACAATGTTGTTAAAAATAAAGGGTTTCCAACAAAATACTAAAAAATTAAATCAATTTTTTTCAATAAAAATATTTTTTTTAATTTGTTACTGTCGTTTCTAATTTTATGACCAAACTGAGTTTGGTGTTCTTTGCGTTTACCTCATTTTCTTAAAAATAAAATTAATGTTGTTGTTTCTTTATGTAAAACTCAAATAAAATGTGTTACTTTGTTGATTCCAATTTATAGTTTTAATCTGGCAATTTAAATTGTTAAAATAAATAAAGAAAACTATATGCAGCAAAGTCGTTTCTAATTATAAGACCACCACTGTATATGTATATTTATGTACATACATACATATATCAGTCAGAATTATAAATAAATAAATTGTTGTTCTGTATACATTAGGTTTTATCGCTTATTAGTTTGTGGCATTTGTTTCTCAGCGACAGAAATTTATTGCATATTTTATTTATTTATCATAACAAAGTTGTGACGAGACTTAAACACACACAGCTGCAAGCAATAAAATAGTATATAAACAAATAATAATAATTATATTACATAAAACTTTATATTAGATGGATATACATATAGTGGAGCAATCATTACTTAAATTTACGTAGATAGATAATTCTGAAGTTCTGCCTTTACCTATACTTTGTACTTGGTAGTATGATCTTAATTTTTAGTCAGAACTATACAACGTCTATTCATAGACTCCACAGGTATTTCGCACCTGTTCGGAGATCTAGTTTCCCACGCACCTTTAATTACGGACCAGTTTTGAGCTTGGCATTCCAAACACATTTCTTTATATAAGGTTTTCAATGCGATTGAGGTCAAGAGCTCGAGCTGGCTGGTCCATAAACTGAACTCCATTCGATTTTTTTTTGTTTGAGATTGTCCTGGTGGAACATCAATTTTAACGGCGAGTTATCTTCTACAAATGGTAGCTTAAAACTTTGCAGTATATTGACATATGCGTGCTTAGCCATGCTGCCTTCAATTTGATAAATCGATTTGCAGCAGCCATTATTAGTCGAGTTATTGCATTGCATATCATTGCTGCTGAACGTCCGATCAATATCTTAACTTTTTTTAAGGTTTGGCCGGCCTATATAAAGTTCCTAATCCAAAGGAATATTTTACCAATTTTTGTTTTGCTCGCTACGGTTTTATTGCACGCTGGAGGATTACAAATATCTAAATCCAATCTGCTCAACAGAATAACGTTATTTAATTAATATTTTCAAACTTGAAAAATTTACGGACGTTGCATATTCTTCTTTTTCTTTATTGGCGTAGACACCCCTTACGTGGTTATAGCAGAGTTTACAACAGCGCGCCAGTCGTTCAGCCTTTACGCTGTTTGGCGCCAATTGGAGATTCCAAGTGTGGCCAGCTTCTTCTCCACCTGCTCTTTCTAACCGGGTGGAGGTCAATGCGTAAACTTTCCGCAGATCCTTTCTCTTGAAAAGTCGTAACGTCTACTCATCAGATGTTGTCATAGTTCATGGCTCTGACTTGTAGAATTTGGTCTTGGTTCGACGAGAGGGGACCTTACTTTTCAATTGCCTACTCAGTCTGAGCATCTGTTGGCAAGAGTTATTCTGCGTTAGATTTCAATCCTGTTGTTGGTGTTAATGCAGGTCCCAAGATAGACGAATTTATCTACGACTTCGAAGTTATGACTGTTAACAGTGCCTAGGGAGCCAAATCGCGAATGCGCTGTTTGTTTGATTGATGACAGGAGATATGAAGAACGATGAAAACCAAGGCAAACATATTTTATACCCTTATAGGCTATATAAAATGCACCTGTGAAGGGTATTATAGCTTCAGTGCAGTTGTAGTTAACATTTTTCCACGATTTTACTATATTTTTCGTTCTCTCAATATGGTTAACGCAATCAGACGAATCATGAAATGCCCTCTTTGAAATAATCGCCATAATTTTACTTCAATTAAATACACTCCACTACGCAATCGCATAAATCACCCGATTAACCTACTGGATGTGCACGCAGGCGCACGCACACACACCCTTTATCGATCAACCACAAATCGCTCGACGCATTGCAAGCAATTAATCTGAATAATGAATTTTAGAACACTTTGCCCGACACAGCACACTAGCACATACCGTGCGCGAACCAGACTATAAACGAATCGGGAACACCATGTGCTGCGCTTGGAGCCACTATGCCACACAGACGCATTACGCATTGCCGTTCACTCGCATAATCCAATTAAGAATAATTGACTTGGCGCGCGCGTATTTATTATGCTGTCAGTGCGGTCAACGCGGCAACTAGCAAAGCGCTGCGCTATACTTGCCACAAATGCACTGCAGTCATATTTATGTGTGCTTTAATATGTCATGCAGCCTTTGCGGACACCAGCTTTGTTTTGTGTGTGTCGTGGTGTATGTGTGTGTCTCTATTCCAATCAACGCATTGCCGTTATTCGCACAGCCGCTTATGACTACTCGTCTTTTGCCAGCCAATAAGTAAAGTCATTTATTTTATGAAATTGATTTTTCTCCCTTCCCTTATCGTTTTAATTATTATTTCTCCTTTATTGGTTTTTATTGTTATTTTATTATTGCTACTGCATTAGAGAATGCTTTGATAATTTTGCCCGCGGCCGGTCGGCTGGGTTAGATTGCTTCGAACGTGTTCTGATATGGGCCGGCCAACACAGTTGGGAGGAATTTCAGTAATATGCGCTCATGCTGGCCTTTGAAATCTCTACGTTTTTCCACATGACTGCACAGTAATGGGCGACAGCCAGTGTTGCAAATTAATGCATTGAAGAGATAATTGAATTAAAATTTAAACAATTTATTTCATTATTTTGTAATCCCGAAAATCGATATTAAATATATGTAATTTTTTTTATTTTATCCGCCGGATTACAAATAAAACAAAAAAAAAAACCAGATCACAATTAAAAATCCTAAGAACAGTATTGAAAAAAAATGTTAATATCAAGAATCACAAACACAGAAGAGTTTAGATATTTGAAAAACTCGAATCGTCATCTCCGCACAGTGAAACGTTTTCCAGAAGTCAGAAACAAAAATAAGAAAAAACTTTCGGCTGCACCGCTGCTAATATACCCTTCACAGGTGCATTTCTTTTAGTAACTATGTGTTCAGTTTGTATGGCAACTATGTGCTATAGTGAGCCGATCAGAACAATTTCTTCGGAGATTACGTTGTTGCCAACTTTTGTGAAGATACATTATCAAATATGAAAGTTTTCCAAACAAGAAATTGATTCCGATCGTTCAGTTTGTATGGCACCTATATGTTATAGTGGTCCGATATCGGCAGTTCCGACAAATGAGCAGCTTCTTGAAGAGAAAATGACGTTTGCAAAATTTCAAAATGATATCTTAAAAACTAAGGGACTAGTTCGTATATATACAGACGGACAGGCAGACAGACGGACATGGCTAAATCGACTCAGCTCAACATACTGGTCATTTATATATATTAGGGTGCTTCAAAAAAATTTTTTGAATGAAATTTTGGAATTTTTTTTTCAACTCTTACCCCCACAAATATTAGTGAATGACAAAAAAATCCTCCCTCAAGCCAGGCGCTGTAGCTTAACTCCAAGGAGCGAAGCGCTATCTGTTTTTAAGGTTCCAGTACATTTAATATAGGAATTTTCGCTTTTTCATTCAAACTAAAATTTCGCAAACTAATTTTCATTTCTCTAAAATAACCATCACATATTTAGAAAGTTCACTTTTCAAACTTTAAAAATTCCTGCGACAAAGTTTGATTATCTCAATTAGACGATTAAACATAGTGATTTGAAATTTGGAATTTTTGCAACAAAAATAAAACAAGTTTCTGAGAATAATAATTTTGTCGCGGGAATTTTTAAAGTTTGAATATGTTATGGTTATTTTTGAGAAATGAAAATTAGTTGGTACGTTAAATGAATGGGATCCTAAAAAAAAATAGCGACCCCGTAGAGTTCAGCTACAGCGCCTGGCTAGAGGAAGGATTATTTTTTGTCAATCTAATATTTGACGGGGTAAGAGTTGAAAAAAAAAATTCAAAAATTTTTTTTAAAGCACCCTAATATATATACTTTATAGGGCCTCCGACGCTTCCTTCTGGGTGCTACAAACTTCGTGGCAAACTTAATAGTTATACCCTATTCAGGGTATAAAGATTCTTAAGATACGACAACATTTGTTAAGTTTGCAAGCGGTCAATATGGTTTTTATACAAGCATAAAATTTCAAATTTTTTTTAAATTGCAACTAAATTTACCATGTTCATCTGTCCAAATAAAATGTGTCAGTTCGTTTTACCAGCGAAAAAAAAAAGTGCATAAACCAATCATCCGTTTAAAGGCAATAAAATTGCATATGTAGCTTTGGTAGGAAACACACTTTCCTGGAAGCTATGAACAAACACATCTGTTGAGATGTCTAGTAATGCGGTCATATATCTTCGCACATCTCTATATATACATATGTACATATGTATGCACATGTGGATATTTCTAGTGTGCTCATTCAAAGTTCTATTTTTGCATCTTGCGCCATTATCACCCTTCAGTGCAAGTCATTGCAATTTTTATTGACTTTGATGATTTTTCTGGATTTATGACGAACACATCAGTTGCACTCTATATTAGATCGCAGACATATGTACACATATGTATGTACGTATGTATATTAATGAATTTGTACAGTCATATGTTTTTTTTGTTTTGTACTGAATATTTTTAATCGTTAAATCGAAATCATTTGTGAGCCAATCTAGCACTAACGAAACTTAAGCTGTTGAAGAGAGTATTGTATGCTATGCAGTTAACAGTGCTATTAAGTCAGGTTATCACATCAGTTAGTTAAAGAGTGTACAGTTCTATAAAAAAATATGTATTGTGACAAAAAAGTAACCGGAAATTGTAAGTAAAACGGAAAATATTTAAATATTTATCAATATTTATTTTGTTGCCTTCAATCCCCACCAGATGTAATACACTTATGCCAACGATTTTTCCAGTTCTTGAAACACATTTCATAACCTTTTTTTGGCATAACCTGCAACGAATTTGGTTTTATCACTTCGTTCTACTGAAAACGGGTTTCACCGAGCGGCAATTTCACTTTGGGGAACAAGTAAATATCACATCAAATCTGGTCGGTATCGTGGTTGGTCGATATACCGTGGTTGGTCGGTATTCATTGTGTTTTTGTCTCTAAATTCGGTCACAATGGTGGCTCGATGCGATGGTGCATTATTATCATGTAAAATCCATGAATTGTTCTTCTACAATTCCCGCCGTTTTCGCCGGTTGTTCTCATGCAAATGCCACGACACGGCCAAGTAAAACTCCTTATTGACCGTGTGGTCCTCCGGAATAATTCATGATGCACCAAATCACGAATATAGAGAAAAACATTGAGCATCACCTTGCTGTGTTTGTTTTTCTTGTATTTGTATTTGTTTTTTTTTCGGACCGGTGATTGTTGACTTGTTTGCCTGTCAAACTCATAAACCCATGTCATATCGGCAGTAATAATGCTCTCCATGGATGCGGAATTGGGATTCGCACGATCAAGCATGTCCCTGGAGACCTGTATAAAAAACTCTTTTTATTCAGCTTTATCGCGACGAGTCGAGCAAGAACGCGTTTCGTAGGCAAAATATCCACCAAAATCATTCGAACGAACTCGCGCGAGATGTCTCTCTTGCCACCTGTCTAACACTTATATTCATCAATTTTTTAAACTTTTCATCAGTTGATGAGGTCAAAGGTCGTCAAGAACGAGGCATTTCTTCAACGATCTCTCGACCATCTTTGAAGGCTCTGTACCACTCGTTGGCTTGGGCTTTTGATAAAACTGTATCAACGTAAGCCTTTTTCAACATTTACAACGATGCTGCTGTAAACAAACTGGTTGACAAATCGCACTAATATTTGGCATAAGAATTAGGAGCAGTTCTACCAACTTAGCAAAATACATTTAAAATAATTAACGCTGGGAGTTTAATTACAATTTGCGTGTGCTTTTTGTTACAATGTACAACAGACTTGAAAATGTGTCTTTCAATATTGAAATTATCATTCAACTCGGCTAAAAAGTTCTATTTGTTTTACAAAATAGCTTATGTTTTGACAAAATTGGCTTTATTATTCAATATTGGTGTCTTAGAAAGCTCTACACCATTTATACCGTTCTTCCGAGTTTTCGTTGCTTTTTTTATAGTTTCATTATATTTCAATATAGGCCTCAATCTCGGTGATTTATTTTTATCGATCGTTCTCTTAAGGTCTGAGAACAAGAGAAAGTCGCTTGGAATTGAATTGGAGAGTACGTTGAATGCGACTGATTTGTTGGTGCCCCTAACATTAATAGGTAGTTAATGGTTTAATTTTGAAGCTAAAAGTCTTAGACATATTCGCCGCCTTGGTATTGAGCACAGTTAGGAAACCGGATTTCCTTATAAGAGGTTAAGCCTATCTAGAGCTCCAAAAGCTAGAAATCTAACCACTTTTTCTGAGCCTAAGGAAAAATTAACCGAATTTCACACTATTAAATTTTATTAAATACTGGTATGTAGGGGTGCAGACCCTCCGACCCCCATTTAGATACACTGTCGTACGACCTATATATCATATTTCATCATTGCGTTCAAACCATCTGGTGCCCCCAAAACATACATATCTCCGTTATATTTTTTGTAGATAGCTATTTCATGTTTGGTACCTGACAAATTTCAAGAGCTCGATATCAATTGTGATAGAATTGGGCACTCACAGAGGAAATGTCAATTCTCCAACTGCAGCTGCAAGCTCTTAGTTTTTGTCTTGCCATATTTTGGTCACTGACCTTCATTTGGCCTTCATTTGATCGGAGATTTCCATTTATTCAAATTGTCCATTGAGCCCCCTCTTGATCGTTCGTAATATTTCTGCATCGGATTTGTCTAGAGAGGCTGCTGTCTTGGCCAACTCGTCTGCTTCTTCGTTGACGAAATTGTTCTGATGACCGAGAACCAAATTATGACAGGTTGATTAGCCAGTGAGCTTAAAGCTTCCCTATATTTGTTTACAACGTTAAAATGATCTTGGGCGCCAACAAAGTGAGTAATGCCGTCTGACTGTCTGTGTAAATAATCGCTTTCTGTATCCTCCCGTAGTTATTTAGTAGAACTCCACAGGCTTTCTATATGTCTAGTACTTCAGCTTGGAAAATGCTAGCTTATTAAATATGTATTTAAGTGTATAAAAATTGTATTGTATTGTAGCGATCACTGGGCCAATTTTTAAAAACAACTTTATCATAAAAGCATCAAATACCCAATGTCCACGGTAATTGGAATTAAAGAATTTTGAAATTTAAGCGAAGACAAGAGAGTGATGATTCAAAAATACTACAAATAAAAAGGTCACAGATAGTATTCGGTATATAAATATATTTTTGAACTTATAGCTGAGAGAACGTTAGGCTGGTTGATCATCATGTCAACATGCGAAAGGAAGTATAAAGAGTGATCCATTGCTGGGTTCTCTACTTTTTTAAAGACAAAACACAGAAACTTTAAATTTAATGAGAAAGAATTTCGGTTCGGGTTGCTGTCAAGCTATTCTCCACGGAAAATTCTACAAAGTTTTCACATTTCGTACATTCACATGTCACACACTCGTTTCACTTTCAGCCGTCAAAGACCGAGTACACAGTGCAGCTTGTTAGCGTGTACGTAAATATTTGGCCTCAATTATTCGTCTGAGTTGTTGCAAGAGCGCGCCTTTTCGAGTCTTTTGTCATTTTGCTGTCTATTTTTAATAATTTAAATTTTTTTTCTTCTTTCGTTGTCGCCACTTTCTTTGTTTGACTTGAATTTCCATTAGTAAATTATGCCTTCTGACTGCCTCTCTTCGCATTTGATATGCTGAGTTCTTGTCATTGTTGCTGCCTTTCCACCATCCATTTGCAGAACAACAAAAAATTTAATCTTTTGACATTGTGCTGCCGCCCCCTTTCATCCGCAACTGGGCATGCATATTCGTTTGCGTGTTGACAGTGTCACATGCATGCATAACAACACATACACTCATATGCACACATACATGCTATACACACATACGTGCTATACACACATACATACGTCCAAAGCCGAGCACATCATTTGATGTTCATTACTGCTGCACCCTTCTTATTGCCATCCTCCTACTTCTGCTGCATGCACCACTGGCAACCAATGTATGGTGGTATGTAGCGGCGCTTGTAGTTTGCCCCACTTTCTGTTTGTGCTGCAAAGCCTTTATGTAAACCTTGTTGCAAACTAAATAAAGTATCCTCTTTTGCCTGCAAGTATCTGTGTGGGTGCGTTATTTTTCACATTCTCCGCTGTCATTGCTGCCTGTCAGCGTTTTTGTCGTTCGTTTTCTGGGCGTTTCGAGTTGAGAAGTGTCAAATAATGTTGACAGTTTGCCTTTGTCAAGTCATAAAGTCAGCCTAACAACGCAGAAAAAGAAAAATAAATAGTTGCAATTCTGAGTGTGTGTGTGTGTCAATGTTGTTAGTGTCCTTTTTTCATTGCGGTGCTCCTCTGTCTGTCAGCTGCAGTGCCTCACTTGTTTATTTATTTATATGGCTCTTTGTTTGTTGGCTTGTGTCGCCTAGTTTATCACTATAATGGCTAGTGTTATAGTTATTTGTGCTGCTTTTGAGGCACGTGCTTCTCCGCCTAAATCCGTGCTATGCGCAAAAGAAACATAGACTTTCTGGTCTCTTCTCATCTAGCAACCATTGACACGACAATGGTTGTTGCAAGTACATATTGTTATTTTGGATTCGCATTTTTACAAGTTATTGATTGACGGATGACTCGTAATTTTACAAAATTTTCGATTTTTATATTAAACTCTAATGCTTATAAATCAGTTTATTAAGACACTGTCACAGTAGCTGTTAGCTGTCTTGTAAAAAATAGAGAGGAGATATAATGATATCATAATTAAATACTCCTTTTAATACACAGTGGAAATGGGGGTTTGAATAATTCGTATAAAACATAATGATTATTTTTAAGTCTCTGCAAATATTAAACAACTGAAGAAGCTTGTCATAAAAAATATTTCTTCTTGTAGCTGGGTCAAACCGCGCTAGCTTATAAACATACGATTTACTCAATCGAAAATAAATAAATATTATTGCATAAGCCCATACAGGCGTTATCATAATTCTCCGGTTCTGACCTCAGCAACCTTCTCGCGTTTCCAAACCGCAAGAGAATTGTCATTGCTATCTCAAAAACAGAGTGACCACTTCGCGTGTATACGGACATACAGTAAGGGCTAAATCGACTTAGCTGGTCACATTGATCATTTATGTACATATCCACTTTATGTAGTCTCCGATGTTTCTTTCGTGGTGGCACATAATTCGTGAGAACCTTCATTTAATACCGTATTCAGGGTATAAAAATGTAATCAGAATAGAAGGTCACTATGTCTCTATGACACCTTTGTCATATAATCAATTCCAAAATATGCTTCACCTTACGACAGTTTTCTAGTCTGGACAAAATAAAATCGATTTTTTATATTCTGAAAGTTTAACTATTCACGAATATGTCCACAAGTGAAACTCAAATTATTATTCTAAGTCATAAGCATTTTGTCGACGTCCATTCAAACTGTTTCTGCCAGAGTTGAAACTTTAAGCGCGTTTTTCTCGAAACCGTATTTTTTCAAAACTATACCCGCGATTATCAATTAATCTGAAATTTTTAGAGATTATTCTTTTTGGACTTGGCTATGTCTGGAACTATGCATATTAGAGTGATTCAAAAAAAAAATTTTTTTTTTTCGATTCGTACTCGGAAAAATAGGTTCCTAGACACCTCTAAGAAAGGCTCTACAAACATTAGTTTTTAATTGTAACGGGAAGGTCCTCCTACATACAGTTTTCTATTTTTTCTTATTATCAGATAGAAAAATTTATATCTCGCTTCCAACTACTTGAAAAAATATTTTGTTCCTTAGATTTTGTAGAAAATTGAATGCGATGTTGAATTGATTTTTTTTACCATGCTTTGATATTATCTGAAATGCATTCATCTAGACTAGAATACCTCCTTAAAGTGATCCACTTTTCACGAGTTTTTTCCGAAATTTGGCGCATGGCACATATCTGGTCAGTTGTTGATTTTCCAGGCCTAAAGCTACATTGATAAGATCCAATTAGTTTGTTGATGGTAAACTCAAATCATCGGGCATGCTTTCGTGCGATTAAATTCTACAAAGAAGCTGAAGCTCCTTATCAACTCTTCGCCAACGTATTTAAATAGCCTCTTTGTTGTTCTTCATCACGGGTAATCACTATTCAAACTTTTTCATGGTCAGGCAATGGAACGTCCCCACTATCGTCACCGATTAGGCAATTGAGTTCACCAACTCCTGGTGTTATGCCATCACTGCCATTCAGTAGGCTAGATAAGTGCTCCCACCATAATTTCAATAGTGTCTGGGCATCAATCGCTAGATCACCTCTGGCGGTTTCGGTCTGTTAGTCGCCGCATCTTTTCGAGCATAACCCATGTCGGCCAGCTTGCTCGTACTCACCCGTCTCGCTTCCTCTTGGTATCCATCCCATCCCTCACGACTTGTGGTCGATTGTAACGTTGCGAGGTAAGCAGTCTGTTTTTTCTCCACTGCGTCACAGCACTCCTCATCGTATGAGCTGTACTTTTGTCTTTTCCGAAAAACAATGGTTTCATTGCAGCTGTACGTAATTAGCTTAAACTGCCGTTCCCTTATGAATTTATTACTATCTCCTAAATTTTGCAGCTTCTAGATTTCTTGTGGAATATTGCATAAAATTATAGAAAGGTCGACTACCTTTCAAATGAAAAGGGACACAAATCAACACTTGAATTCAGCAGTATAGCCAATACCATATTCTTTTGAAGAGTAAACCTTTTTATAGGAGTGGTTCGGGTGGAACGGTATTTCGACATATTTTACTCTATTTAATCTGTATATTCCATACCAGCAACTTTCAAAGATAGATTTATGTATGTGGTGTTTGTACCAAAAAATAATATATCTAAAATGTGTATCAAGTAAGATTTCTAAACTCATTAGGGTGAGTGAAAAAATTTTCACTAATATACTTCTCGGCTACTTTGCTATAAAGCTTAGGGAAGTTCCCTTGCAGATATCGACTACTCTCGAATAAGTAATAATTGCGTTCACTCTTCAAAAAGGCAAAATTAAACCACTGAAGCTTTTATTGAAAATTTGGAAACTCATCTTACGTAAGGTGAGATGTGAGCTGCGTGGTGAAAATTTGTGGAGATCTGCGCTTCCTTCCTCCTGCTAATAGGCGATGATTTACAGACAATGCCCCCGATTTTACGCAGTTTTGGTTTCAATCAGCAAATTTTGAAGCATTGCACTTAATATCTATGGATGTGTACGGCGTTACATCGAAACGCTGGCGTTGATTAAATCGTGCATCTGACGCGCGACTTGAATTCCAAATCGAATTTTTTAACTCCACAGACACATACCCATAATGATGACACTACTCGTCCAATTTGTAGGAAAAATTTTCGACTGATGTACTAAGTGGTCTGTGGGGTATTTAAAGTGTCCTGATTATAAATTTGAGTTCAAAAATTTTGCGTCACGTACAGCTATTTTTTTGATTTTAGTAAATGGTGGTGGTAGGGGTCAACTACACCGCTTGACTGTAACCCAAAAATTTCGGCGTGTTATACAATTTTTACTATCATTTTCTATTTTAGCCACCCAAAATTAGCAAGAAACCGCGTCTCACATCACATTCGCAAAATGAGTGTCATCTAACCTTACGTCTTTACGCCACGAGTGCCATGAGGACTTTACAGTCCCGCGTGCTTCACTGTTTTCTATTTCTTTACTAACGACCACAACAACAACTACAAGTTCGGAAAAAATCCACCAAAGACCCATACATACATACATGCCATATATTCGCATTCATGCCTGGATGTCAACATCGGTCTTATTTACGCTTGCGTGGGTGTTCATCAACACTTGATTACTATTGTGCAACATATACCCTTATGGGACGCCGGCTCGTTAGCGTGTGTCACATATCGAGTACGGCCTTTAGTTAAACTAAGCCACAATATACGAAAATAAACAAATAAAAGTGGAGCAAAATAATCTGTGTTTGCCTGTGCGTCCTTACTGAAGCCTCGCTCGCGCGCCCTGCCTTGACAAGGTCTCTTCATGTTGCACGTACAAATTGCTGACGAAAAATCAATAAACACTCCTGTGTGCATAACTATATTTACATATCCATGTGTAAGCTATACATTTAAAGCAAATTTTGTTTTTGCTTTCCCTCATACATCTCCCCCCCTCCGGAATTTGTGGCAACCTGCCGCACAGCCTCACTAGTTTGATTTTATTTTTATTATTTTGTTGTGTTGTTTGTTTATGTGTGTGCTCGTGCTCAGCATGTGTCCGTTGCCTTGTTTTTTGTTTGTTATTTTTGTTGTTGTAGTTAATTTTTCTCCAGCGTTTTGTATTAGTTTATCTGCGTGCATTTTATGTGCGTTCTCATGGCTTGTCTGTCGTTCGCTTCACGCTGTTCTGTTGCGTCTGTCTCTCCAGCTGTCTGTCCGTCTGTCCGAACGCGTGTGCATGTGTGCGTGCGCCTGTATTTGTTTATGCATAGCGTCATGATTTATTTGCGACTATTACAATTTTAATGCATTTGACCCAGTTTCGCCTCGCCAAGCGCCATAAATTATTATCGCTCGCGTGCTTTATTGTTGTTGTTGTTTGGCTGCTGCTGCTGTGTTTGAACTGCACGTCATTGAGATGTGTTCGCTGCCTGTGCGAAATTATCGCTCGGCTGTGGATTTTTATTCCTTTTGAGACACTTGGAAAAAAGAAGAGCGGAGAACCGTATTCATTATCCATGCAAATTTGAGCCCTAAGGCGTTTTGTAAAAATTGATGTATGCAAATTTATTTCGTGCCCCTTGCAAAATTCTTAAATTAAAAGCGATCGGAAGAGAAACGAAAACAATTTATATTACACCAGCATTTGCACAGTGTAGACCACGTTTTTGTCGTGCGAAGTCATTTTCCAAGGATTTGAAGCTTTTTTGTGTCGAAAAATATTTTAGAAGCTTTTAGAGCATTTTGTTGTTTGAAAATTTTGTTTAAACACTTCAAGCTTTTCGGTTTCGAAAAGTATTTTTCAAGTAAGAGCTTAAAAATTTTTTGTTTTGAAAAGAGCTTTTTTAAGATTTAAAACGATTTAAGATTTAAAAAAGCTTTTTTAAGATTGGAAATTAGTTTCCAAGCTTTTGAGTTTTGACAACTATTTTTAAAGCTTTTGGAGCTTTGTAATTTTGAAAACAATTTTTAAAATTTTCGGTGTTTTATAGAGTTCTTAAAATTATTTACAAAGTTTACCGCTTTGTTGTTTTGACAATTATTTTGAAAACTTATGGACCTGTTTTTTACAACTTATGGAGCTTTTTAGTTTTGGAAATTATTTTCTAAGGTTTTGAAGCCTTTTTATTTTGAAAACTATTTTCGAAGCTTTTGAAGCTTTTTTATTTTACAATTATTTTCCAAAATTTTGAAGCTTTTTTGTTTTGAAAATGTTGTTTTAAGCGCTTGCAACTTTTTTAAGAAAATTATGTTTAAAATTTATGGAGCGTTTTAGTGTTGAAAACTTTTTTCTATGCTTTTAAGGCTTTTTATCTTTGAAAATTATTTTCTAAGCTTTTGAAGCTTTTTTTTATTTTTTAGCTATTTCAAAAAGGAATATAATTTATTTTTCTCAGTGCACTTTTGTTGTATGATAAATAATATTAAATTCAACCAATCAACAAATTTAACTATCAACATCTATTTCAATTCGCTCATTCTGGTTTTTAGTTTCTCATAAATATGTTTTATTGCCAACTTCTTTTTTTATTTTATTTTTTCTTTTGATTCAATTTACTGATTAAACTAAAAATTTGATTTATGCGCTCATGGCTTTGTTGTGATACATTGTTTTTTCTCCTGGTACCCATTTATAGGCATAGCTTATTGGGTGCGAAGCATGACGTTAATATTTTTTCTTTGAAAAATAACAAATTTCTACATACAAATTTATTTATGTATGCATAGTACATCTGTAAGTGTGGTGTTTGGTGCCACAAAGAAATATGATTTGTTGTTTGCTTGATATCAAGTAGTTTATATATTTGCTAAAAATAGTTGCTAAACAAAAAAAAAAAACACAAAAAGATGATGCCGTATTCTTTAATTTACAATTTATCAAAATTCTTGCAAATAATTTTTTTTATAAAGCGATTAAAGGGTAAAATATAGTTCTTTTCGAATTTATTTTGTCTTTATAATATATCATCTTAAAACATAATACAAAGTTTTTAAGGTAAAAAATTTACTTTGCGGATGTATTTCTTAAATATGGGTTGAGTGATTTTATTCGGACATTTTGTACATTATTGGGCACACTTTTGACAATGTAGGGTAATTTTTTCATGCATAAGTCGGTAACAGTGCTTCTCCCAGAACGTGTTGAGAAAAAAAGCATTGCGGTGTTCAACATAACTCGGCTAGAAATCATCCGAAAGAAGAAAACCAAGAAAAATTAGTCAAATTATAATCGAGTCAATTTCTTTGCTCATGAAAACCTTCAAGGATGACGCCACTAGAATTAAGTCCACATGATTTTTAGTTAGTCTTAACCTTCAAAGGCGTCTTATTCGTTTTTGAATTGTATCATTTTGCATGAAGCAACTTTTGTTCTTGCGAAAAAAACGGATAAAAAGGAATTTCGCGTGTTGATAAAACATTACATTTTCAACTGAAAAAATACAGTTGAAGCAAAAACTTGGCTTGATGATGAGTTTCCGAAATCACCATCAAGGATTGATATGCTAATTTTAGACTTGAAATGAGCTCCGACCACGGCGAACGCGGTGGAGGCCTTAAAGAGTTTGTTACCGACGAAAACATTAACAAAGTCCACGAAATACTTATGGTTGACCATAAAGTGAAGTTGTTTGTGATAGCAGACACTCTAAAGATATCAACAACGTGTACTTAAAATCATGAGCGAATATTTGGGTATGAGAATGCTCTGTTCAAAGTGGGCTCACTTTTCACCAAAAATAGCGAGGAGTTGATGATTCGGAGCAGTGTTTGGCGATGTTTAAGCATCGGTGTGGAAAGCCCGTTATGAACCCGCTCTAAAACGTAAAAAACGCAACAGCCGGCTGGCAAGATTATGGCGCCTGTATTTTGATTTGCGCTTGGGGCAATACTTATTGAAAAATTTAAGGATGGAAAGACCAACAACAGCGGTCATTAGGTAGTGTTTTTGAACCGTTTAAAGGACGAAATCAGCAAAAAAACAGGCGCATATGAAAAAAAAGAAAATGCTGTTTCACCAAGACAATGTACCGTGTCACAAGTCAGTACACGCGATGGCAAAAATCCATGAATTGGGCTTGAAATTGCCCCCGCATTCACCGTATTCTCCGGATCTGATCCCCGTTGACTATGTATTTCCTGTTATCATATCTCAAAAGAATGTATGTTAGGAAAAAAATTTTGTCGAAACTGAGGCCTATTTTGAAGCAATGGACAAATTCTACTACAAAATTGGTATCAAAAAGTGCGAGGGTCCCTATAATCAGTGTACCACCCTTGAAGGCAAATTTCGCCAAAAAGAGTATTTTACTATGGCAGTCCCTTAGTTTTTGTGATATTGAACTGAAATTTTGCGCATGTCTTTTTCATCAATTTATCAATCAAAATTAAGTATGTGTGGTAAATTTTTTTACTTAATTTTTTTTTTTTTTTAACTTTTGGAGAACCTTACTATCAGTGACTTTAAAAATGCATAAGGCACTTTTCTTCAGCGCTTTGATTTTCAAGTGATTGTTTTCTTTATATCTTTTGTTCATACTTTGAGCAGCATTTTCTCGGGTGCATCAAATCTGCTTAACACAAATTTCAATTTCAACTGGTTTCCCGTACACCAAACTATTCAGTCAAGCGTTCTCACTTCACTTGCCTTACACCGCTCACGTATTCACACATACTTTCGCACCTAACAACTAACAACTAACTAATATTGTGCTCGAAATTTGTTTTAGATCCTTTGTAATTCAACTTGTGTCACAATTTTTGGAAAAGTTGCACGCGCAGTTTGCGCTCCCAAGCGTGCACAGTTTGCAGATACTTTTCGGTAGCATGCAACCAAGCGACGTAGCGCATTCGTCCCCCGCTTGACTGTCGCAACAACAAACTCACACTTGTTAGCTGAGACTTCACCGACTCAGTCTTATGTGTGGGTGCGCTTTTGTTTTTTATCTCTATTTTCTATTCAACCATTTTTTTGTTTTTTTTTTTGTCTACTTTTTTTTGGAGTATTCTTTGTAGCCCTGTCGCAGCGAACTAACGTAATTTTATGCGCAAGTTTTTGGCAAAGTCATTTAAAAACAATTTGAAAATTTGTTAAATCTTGCTCGTGTGCGCACTGGCTCACGCCCCTGCCAGACAACCATTGCTTGAAGCCAACATTTTTTTAAGCTTTTAGCTGCTTCTTCGCATTTCGTTCTCAGTGAACTTTTGCATCGCACACAAAGTCCTTTTGGTTTTACTTTTTCTCATATATATTTTTTATAGCTCAAACAATGATTTTTTGTATATTTATGTTTTTGCGCTTTACCTTCCTTTTTCATCGATTGTTTGGAGCATATCGTTTGCTTTCTTTATCGTCTGGTTTGTCTGCTTCATTATAAGTGACAGCGCAGCCACGCAGACGGTATCAAATAACCATAAATATGCCCTTAGTTCATTGCTCTAATTTACGCACCGCAAGCATACTTTTAGGCGCATAGCCCTGCTGCTCATTATCTAAGTGTAGCGGCTGTTAGTTGTTCAATTTGCTGTTGCTCTGCCATTCTGTGGTCGCATTTAGTTGTGTCCACATTGTTTATGACTCATTTATGACACGTTGTGTTAGTACATGATATATTACATTTTTATTGCCTATTAAATATTATATCGTGGCATGTGTTGTGCGCCTAGCAGTATGCTATACATCTCAACGTATAAAAAAAAATCCATATATATTTGTTTGCTTGTATTTTGGTTGGTTCACGACTAATCGATTTTCGTTTTTTCCTTTTTGTTCTCTTTACAGGTAAGTTGCAGTCTCTTCGTGACAGCGTTTTACTACATGTCATTTATCTTTATTAACGCAAACCCCGTGTGTTTCTACTGTGGTATACCAAAAGGTAAGTTTTTGGGTGTACGCGTGCTTTATTTATTCGATATTCTTTGAGTTTCATGACGGTTTCAATGCTTATAAAAACTGTCATAACTTGCCCTAATTGCTGCTGTTGCTTTCCTGTACAGAATTGCTCATAAAAAGCATCGCCGTCATCGTGTTTTTCGGTACTCGTAACTTATATGGGAGTATAAAAAACAAAGAGTCTGTATATGTCACAGTTATTAAGTTTGGTCCATAAGTTGGCTCAAGTTAAACAGCACTTTGTATCCTTTAACCCTTGTTTAATACCGTTTGTAAAGATAAAACTCTTTTTTGAAGTACATTTGGTACCAGGATCGGAAACTTCGTGATACTATAGACCATTGTGACTTTCAATTTTGCTCATTGAGCTTAGTGTGTTTGATTAATTCAGTATATGTTTTAAGCGTGTATTGCTTCCAAGATATTCCATATGACTGTGGTGAAATCCAGAAGAAAAGCATCAGGATCTCAAGCTACTTGTCTGCTTTGGTAACTCGGAAAAGTCGATAATTGACCCTCTCAAAGGCCGAGTCTGAACTAAATTTCCTTTAAACAGCTCAAAATAACAAGCAGGTCTCGCTCCTCAGCTCGGGATCTGCTCTCTAACAGTTGTGCTATTAAAGACAAAGCTGGATAATTGAAAAAAATTATATCTTCGGAAGCACAATCTCTCATAATAATTTCAAAAGCAGATTTCGCCATAGAAAACCACTAATGAACTTCGTCTGAAATAACCTCAGTTAGTTTAGTAGTTATTTTCTCCTCTCTCCTGCGGATATTTTATAAGTGCCTAAATCCTCTTCAGCAGAGTTTCCTCATGATTTTACAAGGGATCACTTCCTCTTCTACAGCGATCTCATGTGAGATTATTTGGTCATCTCTCGTAAGAGATCAAGTCCTCATCTGCAAATATTTCGCAAGATATAAAGGCCTCAAGTACAGAGTGTTCACAGACGATCAAAGTAATTTGTATGTTGTTTTTAATTCGTAGAAAAAACTATTTTTGCTTATAAGCCATATTATTGAAGCATTTGGCAGCAGGCACATCCTGCTCCCGCTGAGCGTCGCATTCTACTGCCCTTCGCTCGTAGTTTAACTTTAGTAACAGACCTTCTATAATTATGATAATGAAATATAGTAATATAAAATTCAAAATTATCTAGAACCCCACAATATATAATGTACTGTAATACATAGTCAACATATTATATAAGCTTCACAACTTGAGGTCTACCGTAATACAATTTTACGAGCTTTTATGACTCATTGGAGAAAGAGTTAATATTAAAGTACCTGAGTAAAAATATTCCAATATCAACATTAAATTTTTTGGCAACTACCGAACTCTTTGCCATTTTCCACCTTAATCACCTTTTTAATTACAATATTTAACCCCATGGAAAAACCGCAATTAAGTTGTCGCAAATAATTAATGACATTCCACTTTAAAGCGAAAATGCATAGCTGTTGGCTACTCGCGGCCACAACGAGTACAAAAGAATGCTTTGAATTTGCTGACAGAAGGACATTAATGGCAAACAAGGACCTTTAAATACCGCAAAGTTATAGTGACTCGACGAGCTGGCGGATCGCAATTGCAATTAAACTAAAATAGAAGACAATTAAGGTAATTAGTTGTTGTGAGTAGCGCGAAAAGTTCAAGGGATAAGTACAGACTATTTGGTGTGTTGGCGAAAAATTAAACTCTAACGAATGTTCTGTAGTCAGTTAAAGTGTCCGTAAGAAACGGTAGAGCGTTAAGCAACTTTGCAGGTAGCAAGACGATAGGTAAGACTTTCGACTGTACTAAAAGGCGGACAAATAGTTTCTTTAAGCTAATACAAGTATCTTATAGAAATAATAAATTATTTGACTTCTCAGCGGCCTGCATGGAGCCATCTTTTTATTTAACCATAACTTGACATACCAACAGGCGTGCTGCTGATTTAGCCAAGTTTCGCTATATCTATATCTATATCCACTATAAAGTTGATACATAAGGACTTCCTAACCAAGCTTCCGTATCTTCTGGAGAGTTATTATCGATGTTGGTGGTCTGGTGTTACTCTGATGGAGCACTAAGTCTCTTCTATTGGCAAAAGCTGGTCGCTTTTTGACGATTCTTTCATCAATATTTTCGACAATTGGTGTACGAGAGCGTGAAGCATCTTTGATATCAAAATAATCAGGACCATAACCACTACTCACATTTTCAGCCGCTGTTTTGCGTGTCGCAGAAAAAAATGTAAATGAGTACGATTTTTTCTTTGTTGCTATCGATCTTTGGCGCGTGCTCCAACACAAAAATGTCTGAAAAATACTCTTAATACGAAATTTTGTATTTTTGACGTCTTAAAGCGTATCTATTCGAAAAATAATGTAGTTATTTTAAAAGATGTTATACAAAAAGCAAATGCTTGCATTTAGAGTGGTTTTCAGTAAAACTCATCATAGGAAAACTGGCTTTTGAAGCATATGTTACCAGACCTCTCTAGGTGACCTCTTTACACTGTAGAAAATGCAGTTTCTTTTTGGATAATTCAACTGGACTGTTAGTAACGGCACTCATTGGAAAGTGCAGGCCTCAAAAGTACATATTGTCGTTGCTTCCTATACGAGAACTATGATCATGAATATTTCCTTCAGGCAGTTGCAACCAGGTGTATCCGTATGGACTCATTCCAATATATACTCGACGTATGATATTTAAAAAAAATCCCTACTTCTATATATAAACCTGATCTATACATCCAGCTACAAATGCATCTGACATTAAATGGCTAAGGTAAGTAAACACCTATAGAGCCTGGCATTTTACTGCCAATATAAAGATAGATCAGGAGTGGGGCCAGTAGTTACATCAGTCGCACCAACCTGACGGTTAATAATATAAAATGGGATCTGAAGCCTTTTAAGGTTTTACCGAGCATGTGAGAGCCATGAAGGGCGACCGGCTAACCGGCTAACCGAATAACACCATCAACAGAACATATATCGATCAATCGGGAGACCATTCTTTGAAGAGTAATAATAAAGGAAGCGAGAATGCGACTTTTCTTACTTCATAATCGTAAGTCATGACAGTATTATAATATTTAATTATGCTTCCACTTTCGTTTTCTTTGTAGTTTCTAGTAGCTTTGCTCTTATTATATTCTTTGTGGCAAAGTCAAAAGGCACTAGCCTCTCCTCTCCTGTGTTGCGTGAATTTAATAGCAGTTAAGTGTCCAAAGTCTGCAAAGTGCTCACTTACTTGCCGGCTATTGTTGCTAGCCACCAGTGACTGCAGTCTACGGTCTGTATGTAACTGCTGATCCATGTAATTCATAGCAGATTATAAAGTCAAGTGCAATATAATTCGGTGTGCAAACAGGTATACTCTGGTTTTTGTGCCAATGGGTACTTGGGTCTTTATGAATATTATGTAGTCACCAGCGCAACCGCTGCATGAGTCCAACGCTACTTGGTGTTGTTGCTGTTGCTGTTGTTGTTGTACTTAAGACCCGCATTTTGTTAATGAAATGCAACACATTTGAAGTGTTGGCTTCACACCAGCGAAAAACACTCGAAAGGTGCCCGCAGTCAAAGAAGTGGTGCATGCAACCATGCAATCATGTGGCAGCAATATGATAGACAACCAGCCAGCTAACCAACCAACCAGTACACACACATATATATATACATACGAAGGCAGCAGGTGACTTTTAAGCCTGGCTGACGAAATGACTGAGTGAATGCCTGACTGTTGCCACTAGCAGCAGCCGCAGCGGCAGAGGCCGACTCACCGACTCACCGCCTGCCAGCCAACAGGCAGCGAGCGCATTTTGCCATTTTGCCACTTTGCCATAATGCATTTTAATGAAATTATTATGTTAAACAGCATGTCAAACGTGTAAAATGCGCTCGGCTGCGCTTTGATGTCGTTAGAGCGCGATAATAATTGAAATGAATGCAGCAGCAGCCATTACCGTTATTGTTGTTGTTGTTTGTGTTGCTATTGTTGCTGTTGGCAATGCCGACATTCAGTGCCACCACCAGCACCACAGCCAACACCCGCTTCACCTGCTCCATAGCGCAGCTTCACATTGCCACAAGCAGCTATTTGCTGCACGCTCGTGCCACGCCTCCCGTTTGTGTTTTGTTTTAATACTCTCTGAATGTGCGCTTTATTTATATAATTTTTCAAGTGGTCTTTTATGTCACAGCATGAACGCAGCAGTCACCGTTGCTGTGCGAAACCCTGTGCCGGTGGGTGGGTGTTGGAGGTTTTGTGTCTGGCGGCCAAATTGTTTGTGTAACTCTGTGAAATGTACAAGTTTCGCAACTCCATTGTTGCTGTTAATTTCATTTATCCGTTACTTTTGCACCGACGAAATCGATTGATTGTGTAATGTTATTATGTAATAAATGGATTACCGTTCGCTGACAACATGCGTCGCACCACAACTTTTCACGTATTTATACTAAAATACTTGCCACATGCAACCTGGTCGCGCCCATTCTGTTGCTATTATGCGGTTTTTGTGCGTTTCGCTGCATAAATTTTTAATCTTTTATTTGCCTGAGTTAATTTTGTTTACATAATGAGACAGCTGTGGCACTGTGAAATTTCGACCTTTATACTACATAACTGTAAATGTACTTGCATTGGAGTTGCGCTATATAAAAAAACATATTAAGTTAATTATAATAATTAATTAGCAGAAGATATGGAAGGTAGACCTAACCAAGCAACTAAAGCTGTTCGTTACTAGCATGTTATACAGGGTGGCCTATGTGGCGCAGTATTTATCTTAAAATTTAAATTAAGGGGTATTCTGGTCTAGAAGCATGAATTTCACGTAATTTTTTAAAGTGTCGTAAAAAAAAGGCAATTGATATTTTTACTATCCAATTTTTATTAGTTATTTGTTAATTTTAGAAGAGTACAGAAAAAAATTAAAAACTAAAAAAAGTAAAAAACTTCAAAACTTATGAGCTGACGAAGTGGGGGGTCCCTAAAAATTTCCACGTGATCATACCCATGATTTCAACCCTCCTAGTTATCTGAAACCAAAAAAAAGATTATTAGTCTAGAATAATGTCGCAATGGCCGAAACTACGGAAAAGTGGGGAAAAAATGTTTTCACAAAATGGCGACTGCCTGAAAAAAAAAAGTTTTTTGGATCACTTTTCTGACTATGTCGAATTTTTTAAAAATAATAAAAATAAAAATTTGGGGATGGGGCTAGTTCCAACCACAGGCAAACCTATAAAGAAAACTCTATAAAAATTTCAAGTAAATCGGTCAAGTGGAACCTGAGAAATCGTGGGTATCGTTCCGAAAAAGTCAGTTTTGAGAAAAACGCGTTTAAAGTTTAGGAGACAATTCTAGTGAACACGGACGCCACGTCACAAAATCGGCTGTATCTCCGAAAATAAGCCGAATTTTGAAAAATCCTTCCAAGGTCATATTTTTGAAAGTCTAAACTTTCAAGATATGCAAAAAAATCGATTTTTTCAATATCCTAGACAAGAATACATAAAATTTGTTTTAGTGTATTAAGTATTGTTATTTTATTTTTACTTTTTTAACATGAAGATCTAAAAAAAGAGTTGTGGCTTTTGTAAAGCAATAAAATATATATAATTTAATGTTATGGCGACGAATTTAGCATCTCTTTTTGTAGAAAATGGCTTCCTATGTCAGCAATAATTTGCCAAATGTTTCTTCGCCATCTCTCAATCGTCTCGCGCTTTTCTGTGTAAACAAGCGGCTTTACATAATCCTAAAAAAATAGTCCAGCGCTGTTAAGTCGCACGATTTTGGATCTAACGTCACAGCTTCCTTCAATAAATTCATTATTTCATAGACTGTGTGGCATATAGTGACATATTATTGGAACCACAGACCATTTACGTCAACATCCTCTCATTCAGGTACGATAAAGTCATTAATCATTCTAATGACTGCAACATTATGGCAGCATTAAATTTTGGAAAATATGGACCAGATTCTATCTGACCACAGAGTACACCAAACAGTAATTTTTGAGGATATAGTAACGTCTCAACAATAACTTGTGGATTACCAGAACTCCATTCAAACAAATGTGAGTTTTATCGTTGGAAAAAAGTTTTCTAATGAAAATCAGTGTTTGTGGCTATCTCGTTTTGTATCCATTCATCGAACATGGATGGGTACAGCTCCAGATTTTTCGCGCATTGGTGGATGGACTAATTCGGGTCTTCGTCGCTGCTCTGCTCCAAAGCAGCAATGTCGTTTTGAGTGTACTCTGTACAGCGTTTCCGATCCATGGTTGTTCGAATTAACGATCCTGTCGAGCGATTATGTTGACCAAATATTGAAGTCTCCGCGCGATACGTCGCTCGTGTCGAACCCTTATTTTTACCATATTGAAAAGAACACCTGTTGTTATTATGAAGACATAGCTCTAATTAGTCTTAGATATTCAGCTCTACAGCTCTGATATTATGCATGAAAGCGCAATCGATCCATGGTTCCTCAAATTACCGACTCTGCTGGCCAATGCGTTATGCGAACCGAACCATTAGTTTGGTAATAAATTTGTACCATTTGCAAACATTGTTCTGGAGTAAGTCTGTTTATTATGATGTACTGAGTATAAAGCAAGTATCAGCTGTCAAAAAGATCAACTCTAAAAAAAGTATTCCCTCATTTAAGACCTCACGTCTAACAAAAACAAACGTATATAGTCTTTTCAAGAACCCAGTTCACTTATAGAACAAACAGTGTTACTTCTTTATAGCACTTCACTACACTAAAAGTCTACTTATTTCATACAACACCCAAGAAGACTTATTGGTGTAATCGAACTTACAAAAATATCGATTTGGGTAAAAGCATTATATGATATCCTGAAATTAAGATTCATTCAAGTACATGTTTGCTATATGATAACCAGAAATATATTACAAGAGAGCTCGTCGTTTGTCGCAATACATACTGGTCCAGATTCCACTTGCTTATGATGTTTTGAATTATAAAATATCATGTATCTAAATCGCCAGCCCTTTATTTTGGCCAATGCTATAAGCCCTTAATTGTGCAGATGCTCGTCTGATAGCTTTCTCTCAATGTTTTTACAGTGTATTTAGAATGTCTAAAAATTCTGAAGTCTGCTATAAATATTATTATTATTTATCAATCTTAGTCTCCCACTGGTATTCTAGCTAGCACAATTAATTTAAAAATTGTTGAGTCTTTAGATAAACTCCTTCTTCTATAGGTTGTTGATAATCTTATATCGACGTTAGACTTTTTCATCATTTGTATATTTCATCACTTAGTAGATACTTCGGAATCCTATTTTTTGAAGTTATTCTGGTTAGCAAGTTCGTTTCAATCATTTCAAGCCATCACCTCTGCCTAATAGATTGTGCAGTAGTTATATAGCTTTGGTCTTTAGTTTGTATATTTCAAAATAAAATGCTCCTTAAAATAATGAATTTAGCAACATACATATATGTATCTAGTAATTTAGTATAGGAAATATTTGAATACTAGCAACCTGAGAAAATTCGATTTGGTGACTAGCTTCAACGACAAAGATAAAACAGCGTCAAGACCATAGAAAAGTTCATTAATAATATTTGGCTTCTTTCATTTTGTTTTATTGATTTCGACAAAGGCGTAAATTGTAATGTCATTTCTGACTGCCTACAAGGCGCCGAAGAAACCATAACGAAGATAATTTGTACGCAATTTCGGAGCCAAAAACAAATAATTTTAGAAGGAAAATGATAATCCTGCATCATTTCTGCAGATCATTAAGTCCTACAATTGGTTTTGCATCATTAAAATTAAAATCACTGAATCGAGGTCAATTTGAAATCTGCGCCAGCCTCGCAAATTCCTCCTCGTACTCATGGCGGCACTAAAGCGGCATATTCAATTTAATATAAAAGCATTTATTTACAGGTCAGTAGCCGTAAATAATAACAATTTTTTATCACTCTCGGACATTTGTCTACTTTTGTGCGCTGCCTTAGCTGCGAAAACGATAAACGAAGAGAGCCCCAAGCGAAATAAGCGTGTGAATAGACATTCGATGAGACGGTTGATGGATGATTAATTTTAGGCCTTTTTCGAAACTTGCTTTCTCAAATTTTATTTTCTGCTTTGGTGGTTTGCTTACATCTTCATTGCCGCATAAAGTAAGATAAATAATGTAAAATCATGGGGAGATTAATGAAGCTATTTTTGAAATGTGAGCAAAAGCTGTTATGACCATTTTTAAATAATGATTAAAAGCCAAACAATTAATCAGGTTATTAATAGATCGTTTTAAACGCTGTTAATACTGTATCCATAACTGTATAACAACTGTATTTTCGTTAGTTGCAAAAATAAACTAGTAAATTTTATTAGTCGCGAGTAAAACAACACCAACACAGTTTAAGGTGAGTGGTTTTGAAGCAAAAAAGTCTTTGAGGAAACTTGGGAAATCACAGCTAACTCGGACTGTTTGGTCTGGTTGTCCAATATACTTGCCAAAATTGCCTTTAGGTCCATGTTCCTACAGTCTGTTCTATCTTCCGATCTACAGTTTTGCTCATGACTTTGCAGTTTTGCCCCCAGGTAGCTCGTTCTATCGTGTTTTGATTTTCTTTACCATGCTTCTGTGGAGAGCGTCGTATAGACAATGCATGGGTTTCCGTCTGTTGATCACATTTTTGGGTGTTAGCCGTACACCGTTCTTGACAATCTCATCCACTATTTCATTGCCATCGATGACTTTATGGCCTGGTACCCAGTAGAAATGAAATTGCTTGCTTCTGGCAAGCACTGCTGCCCCGCTTCCCTAGACACTTCTGGCCGATATGCGATACGTGGATACTGCCTTGAATGCTGCTTGGCAGTCTAAGTAGCAGCTCTGTGGTTTTTGCAGTAGCAAAGACGTCAGCTTTAAATACACTGCAGTGGTTCGGCAGGTTAAAAGGCTGCCTTATGCCTAGCGCTGAACATACTGTCCATGCGCCAACTCTATCGTCCATTTTCGAGCCATCTATATAAATGTGTAGAGTGTTGCGCGTAGCTAACATGTTTTTAAGCCAGCAATTTGTTTTTTTTTTTTATTTATACCTTCTTACCCACTTTAAAAGTGGAATCCTATAGTCAGTGCTTGCTAAACCGCCTTTACCCACCGAGCTATGCCCTAAGGTTAGTAGTAGTAGTCATCCGCTTATTTTGCTGCGCAGTCTTCAACGAAGAGGTCCACGACTGTATCAAGGTACTTGGTGCAGTTCTTCATAGAATGTTATGTGCCATTTATCAAGGGGAACCTCCATAGAAGAATTTGTGCTTTCTTGTGAATACAAGCAGATCCGTTTTCTTTGGGTTCAACCCCAGACCCGCTTGCGATGCCCAATTCTGGTTTGAATTGAGAATGGTGGTTATAACACTACTAATGGTCATTAGACATCAACCCGTTATTAAGATGGCAATGTCTTCCGTAGTGGCTTCGTCCTCCAAGTTTCTTAGCAGTTTATTCGCCACTAATGTCCATAGAAGCGGAGGCAGCTTTCCACCTTTCTGAGTACATCTACAGACTTTCTGGGTCAATCTAGCATTGTTCCATTTTATCCTTCTGGAGATCAGAAGGCTTCTGATCTAACGTTAAACAACAGGATCAACTCCTGTTGTCTGAATACTATTTAGAATAAATTCCGTAGAGACATTGTTGAACGCTCCAGAAATATGCAGAAATGGTCTAAGAGCGTATTCCACCCAGAAGGAAACGTCGTAGAGATATATGCTCGCATTAGTTCTTCAGCTTTTGAGATTTCGCTTTGAAATTTTGCACACATCCTTTTCTCACCAGAAAGTTGCTCATTTTGTTTGGAACCGCCGATATCGGACCACTATAACATAAAGCTGCCACACAAATTGAGCGATTCGAAGCAGTTCTTGAGCTTTTAACACTTGAATTCACCCTTATTGGCTAAACGATATTTGGTGTGGCCTCACATTATCTACATCTTCTAGCATGTCTAAACCAAGAGTTACCTTCTGAATTTGCCCAAAGCAGCTATTTCTAAAACTACATTAAATTATATATATGAAAAATATGACTGCGTCAAATTTTCAGAGTCCACCACCTTCATTTCTGCGCATTTAACCACACCTCTAGATTTTGAAACATATTTTTGGGTATTTTAATTACTTTATACTTAAAAGTCTGCCCGCCTGAGGTTATACTTCTTTGTGCGGCTGCTTCCCTTATGCACTCTCCTCACGCTTTTCTAACTTTGTTGTTAAACATATTTTCTTTTAAATTAATTGGCTGTCAATAACGTTATTTATATCTGTATGTATGTATGTATAAATTTCTGCTCCACTTAATCTTATTTTTCATTCACTGCAAGGCCGCTTTTCAATATTCAAATCACATTTCCGTTTGTAATCTGAGATAGCAGCAAAAACTTCGTACAACTAACTGCTTTTATGTAACTGTTCTCATAAATTTTGCTCACCCCACACTCGGCACTAAGTCAACAACAAAGTTCATTTGCTTTTTCTGCATCATCAACAAACATTTCATTTGCAATTATTTTCCAATTACAAAACAAAACTTTTTGCTCACTTCAAACGCACACAACCTCAGCGATAGGCGTCGAATGACTCCAAATAACAGAAGTATTGTTGTTGGCTTCCATTGTTTTTTTGTGTGTTTGTGTTTCTTGCCATGCAAAACATTGGCAAGTATTATTGTTCGAACTTTTAACTTTGCCATTAAGAAACTTGTAAATTTTCCTATTATTACGTAACATCTTGCTGCACGGAGAGTGTGAGAGGGAGTGCGAGAGCGCCGACGAAGCGAGTGTGAGTAAGTTCAAAATTTAGCAGAAAAGCCCAGAAGCATTGTAAGCTTTTGTTAACCGCAAGCTGAAGAATGTTCAACTCGAAACATTGGCTGCTATGCTGGTGTGTGGCCAATTAGAGTAGGCTACCCGCACCCCGTAGCTGACCCCGTTTCGCACTCAGTCCCGCTTCAACCGTGGCTACCAGTGTTAAATGCTACCATTTTCTTATTTCTTTTGAATGCCACTTTTTACAAGTTCCAAGCAGGCAATGCCCTCAATACTTCGCCGCCTGAGTAATTGATTCAATTGACCGCAAGTAGGCAATTAAACTCGTAATTGAATGAGATTTTGTGAAAATTGCATTTGTATACGAGAAAATATATCTGCGAGCCAGTTGAAATATGCTTGCATAATAAAAACAATTGCCTTCGTCGGTGTTAATAAACTTTTTCTTAAAGAATACGATAAAACAATGATGAATGTGGTTACGAAACGAGTACGTGGGGTTTGAGTACCGAAGCAGAATAAGACATGGTAGTTTTCAGAGATTTCTTCTAATATAAATTAAGCAAGTAATTGTAAAATAATCTGATTACTTATTCCATACTGAGATGACAGCAATAGTTGAATACAATAAACTGAGGTTAGGTTGTATACCCACAAACTCTATAAAGTGCATCAACAGATCCTCACAAATCGACAAAGAGCTTAATTTGTAAGCTCAATCTTATTTGTAAGCCAGAAACAGCTTCACAACAGCCTCCAAATATGATCCATTTAGCCTGACACATTTAATTCACTTCTCTATAAACCGAATTCAGAACTTATCTCCAAGGCTCTCAACTAAGATGTTTTATTTTGAGAGCCTGAGTCTTTTCCATATATTCAGAAGCATAAAAGGTTGCCTTTTTTAGACACTAGTTCATGTAAGGTATACTAAGATCAGTTGCGATTTCATTTGAGGGATAGCGCTATCCCTTCAGCAAATATATCTTGATTTCAAAATAGGTTTGCAACTTGTCTTATCTCCGCTCAAATGCTACTCCGACAGCCTGACTTACTTCTCGATTATTTTTGTAGTTTAAGAGGGACATGGATGTTACGATCCCTTGCAGAAGTTCTGAAATGCCAGTCATAGGACAATATACATATTAAATTTCTAACGAATAAAATCGTTGCTCAGAAACTTCTATCCCCTATCATTAACCAGTCGTTCAAAGTTTCGATGGAATCTTTCAACGCTTTCCGTTTCATTGGTGTTTATGATATATAAACCCAAGATTAAGAACTCAATCTCGTCCAACTGTAAGCTGCGACTAACTTTGGCATTCCCTTAAAAAAGTTGAACTCTACACTCCGACCTAAGTATTTTAATCCCTATATGTACACTATTCTAACTTTATATTAGCACTTTTAACTCACTCGGAGGTAGCTCGGAAGCACCCGTATATATAATTTTTTTTTTTTATAAAAAATTTCTTTACTTATTGTATTTTTTAAAGCCTAACAATAAGTTATAAAATCTTAAATCTATTTTAAAACTAGACAACTGAGTTGTTTTGGTTTTTGTTGCTCTTTAGTACGCAGGCATGTCTCTTTTTTTGCGGCATGTTTGATCGCAGGAGTGCAATAAAGGATTAGCCGTCGAGTTCGGAGTTTATATATGAATAAATTTCATTCTGCTGTACTCTACTTCTTTTTATACTCTGAACAGGGTATATTAAGTTTGTCACGAAGTTTGTAACACCCAGAAGGAAGCGTCGGAGACCCTATAAAGTATATATATAAATGATCAGTATGTTGAGCTGAGTCGATTTAGCCATGTCCGTCTATCTGTCTGTCCGTCCGTCCGTCCGTCCGTCTGTCTGTCTGTATATATAAGAACTAGTCCCTCAGTTTTTAAATATCGTTTTGAAATTTTGCAAACTTCATTTTCTCTTTAAGAAGCTACTCATTTGTCGGAACGGCCGATATCGGACCACTGTAACATATATCTGCCATACAAACTGAACGATCGGAATCAAGTTCTTGTATGGAAAACTTCCGCATTTGACGTGGTATCTTCACGAAATTTAACATATATCCGAAAAAATTGTTCAGTTCGGATTACTATAGCATATAGCTTCCATATAAACTGGACACATAGTTACTAAAAGAAAAGCACCTGTGAAGGGTATATTAGCTTCGGAGCAGGCGAAGTTAACGTTTTTTCTTGTTTTACCATAAGAATACCAAGATCTTTATGGATATTTTCATTACGCGAACACGTAATTCTTCTAAGCGTTTCAGATGGGATCCTTTGTCTTATATCAATATTAAGTTTAAAGTTTTTATTTAAAATCCAATTTAAATTTGCAGCTCTTATCTTCGTGCAAGTTATTTTACTAGGTGAAGGCGAATACCAAGATAAGTTACTTCATTCGCTTGGGGTTCTAAAATATTGTTCATTTTTACTGCCGGGCACATTTTTGGTTTTAGCGAAAGTGTAACATAATGATATAAAGAATTGGTCCTAAAACAATGCCCTGCGGTACACAAGCCTTTATCTGTCGTTCATCAGAGAAAAAATCTGCTACTTTAACCATAAATTTATTAAATAAGACTCCAATATTTTATGCAATTCTAAAGGTAGAATGTTTTTAATCTTTCTTCTTTCTGAAACCAAACTTTTTTAATTTTTTTAAATCTTTACCAAAGATTAATCTTCTTTTTCCTCAATTAAAATTTCTCAAGGTTTGTTTATTGCAATTTTTAGGAATATAATAAAACGTGAGCTCTTCATATCAAAATGGGAAAAAAAGATAACTTCGGCTGCCCCGATGCATTGCTTATTGCGTAGAAATGTGTAAAAATATATTTATTATGTTTTTGCTTGGTCAGTTTATATGACAGCTATATGACATAACACGCTAACTCCATCGTTGTTTTCTTTAAGCTCCGTTAAAAATTATTGTATTTTTACTTTGAAATCGATCTACATTTATACTACATATGTATGTATATATATCATTTATACATACTTGGCATGTCAAATTAAGCTAACTAACTTGCAAATTCGGACTGTTGCCTCCCCGCTGGGTTGCTTTAGCAACAATCGAAGCGTTTAATTGCAAACAAACACGAGAGCTTTGTACTTTGTAATGTGCGAAAAAAGCGAAAAAATAAATGCGATAAATGTGTGTAAGTGCAATTTTTCCGACTGCCATCTATTTGCTTTTCATCGATTCTTTCACCGCGCTTTATGCGCATTTTTTAATGCTTTTGAAGTATTTTCACGTTAATTAAGTAATTAAACGCTTATCAATCGATGTTTTTGATGTCGAGCACCGACTGAGTGGATTGCTGTTTTTCGTTTTTTTTTTAATTATTTTGTTCTCTTTATTTTTTTTTTTGTTTTTTTATACATAATTTTTATATTTGCTTTACTATGCTTGAGCAGTTTTCAACTTATTTGGGTATATTAAGTATCATGGACGACTTTTGAAGCAAATACGAAATATAAAAACTTATTTGTATTTTTTTGAGTGTGCAAGGTGATACGCGGGAGCACAATCTTCCACCCTATTTTCACATTTAAATATTTTATCTTATTTTTGCGACATATTTTAGTTATTATGTTGTTATTTTTTATTTGAAAGAAAAAAACTGGGTTTTAAAACAGATGCGTTTCCAGTAGATCAACAACAACAACCAACTGTACCCGCTATTACTTACACATTGCACTTATGGTCCAGCTAAGTTCCATTCCACAACTCACTGAATTTAACAGCAAACCTACGCATTTTGTTTCAGAAAGCATGTCAGACGTTTCGTTTCAGTTTCAGTCGGCTCAGAACTGGAACCAAAGTTAATGCTCTAACTTTTCGTTATCCACAGTGCTTGCCTTAGCCAGTTTAAGCCAAGTAAAATCTCTGATGCAAATACCAGCTGAAAGAGAAGGTTTTTATTACATTGACCAACTACTCTACTCCAAAGTAATTTGGCTGCTCCACATATTGTTTCATCGTCTAAGGAATTCTTTCAGTATCCAATGCTTCAAACAAGATTTTAAGATTATCGGTTTTGATCAGTTTACAGTGACATATTATCTGGACCGACCTTTTTGATTCCTTTTTATATTTCTGTGAATGAGAACTCAAATAGCGCACACTGAGGTTCCCAATAAACGTTTATTGCCTGCTTCCAGAGCGTTAATGCAACGGTTAACCGAATTTTCGGTAAATTATAACACTTTATATTATAACCATTAAATCGAAACTTTCGACGGCTTCTAGGCAAAAAATTTTATTATTAGAATTTTATGAAGTGTGGATAAGAACGAAGAGATTTAGAAAGCTTTTCGCTGACAAGCATTTACTTGATAGTATCTGCATCAATAATCTCCGAATGGAGAGCATATATCTTTTGATAAGCCTTGAGCAATTATAAGACGGCTTAAACAATTTAGAAAGAATCTATAATCCTCGAAAAATTCTATCTATTCTCAAATATTCCGATCTCTGTTACTTCGTCTTGAAAATTATTCAAGATATGCTTAAATATGTGGACGATGTATGAAAATAAATCTCCCTCAGGTTAAAGAACTTTATCAACAATCCTCCACTTAAACAGATATCTCTTTCTTTACCTTGAAAAATTACTAATTTTAGTCCTCGTTGGACGAGTTTGCAGCAGGACCAGTCCATGCCTCTGCATCATACATATAGCAGAACGAGGATGATGACCGACTTGTAGAATTTGGTCTCTTTGTTCGTCGAGAGCGGACTTTACTTCTCAATTTCCTACTCAGTCTAAAGTAGCACCTGTTGGTAAGAGTTATACTACGTTCGATTTCAAGCCTGACATTGTTGCTGGTTCCAAGATAGACGAAATTATCTATGACTTGAAGTTATGACTGTCGACAGTGACTCCTACGCTAAGTTACGAGTGCGACAACTGTTTGTTTGATGACAGGAGATATGTCTGGTCAGTTGTTGATTTTTCAGGCCTAAAACCACGCTGATAAGTTCCAATCAGTTTGCTGGCGGTGGGTCTTAAACTTTCGCCCAGTACGTTTAGTAGGCTTATCCCACAGTAGTTGGAGCAGATTGTGGGATCTCCAGAGCGTACTTCGATTTTATATTCTAAAAAGTAGGTGCATGCTCCTTATCAGTTTTTCGACGCCGTTTTTGAATAGCTTGGCCGGCAATTCATCGGCCCCCGTCGCTTTATTGTTCTTCAGACGAGTAATTGCCATTCGAAATTCTTCATAATCGGGCAATGGAACGTCTGCATAGCCGATTAAATGGAAAAATTAATTTTTTTACTCTACTTGTGGCACAACGGAATTCACTTGAACGCTAAGCGCCACAAATTGCCTTGCAGCTTAGTGCCACCTGATATGGCAAGGTGTAGCAGCTTCAAAGAGTTGTGGAAATATTTTCAAACCCAAGCACACAATCTACCAGCTATTTCTGTCTACATATGTAGGTGCATAATTGAGCTTATGCATGCATATTTCATAAGTGCAGGTTGCGTTGATAACTTATTTAGCATTTAATAAGATTTTGTTTGTGGCACAACAACAGCAACAACGCCGAGTTTATGCACATTTAAGTGGCATTTTGTCTGCGGCAATAAAATTTTATATTTATCACTTGCAACGCAACGCGCTTACCCTCGACGCTTAGGCGAATGCGTTGAGTGCAAATGGTAAAACACACACACACACGCCCACGCACGCAGGCGCACATGGCAGACACTCGCGAACGCGCTGGAATTATTATGACAATTTTTCTTGTTTAATTTTTCGTTTTTTTTTATTGAAATTGAGATTTAGTTACGACTCAGCGCCTGTTGAAAGCGCTTTGCTTTCAGCGGCATGTATATGTGTGTGTGCGTGTGCGCGTTAAAAGTGGGCGTGCTCATATCAATTGGTGTTTATGCGCTCAAATCGAACTGTCCGAATGAATGTGTGATATTTTCATGACTCGCATAAAATTGTGCAAATTATGTTGCATTCAACAGACAGCGCAAGGCACACACACACATTAAACTTTGCACTTTTGTATATATATTTGTGTGTGTGTGACAGTAAACCTGCATTCGAGCGGTTCGACATTATTAGATGCAAATTGCTTGGCAAAGACACGCTCAAAGCGGTGTAATTGGCAAGTTGTGATCGCCTTTTCAATTGCCTTTAAATGCCATGTCAATAACCAGTTAATGGACTTAAAGGCGAACGGCTTGTCTGGCGCATAAATTATTTCTAGTCATAATTTGCATTTTGTGCATTTGGAAGTTTCCATAATTTAATAACCGTGTCGAGACAATGCTGTAAAATAAGATAAGATTAGATAAAATTTTGAGTAGCGCGACAGACAGAAAAATCTTTCTGAATACATTAGGGATGTCAGTGTCGGCATAGTAGCAGTTTGTTAATTTTTTAATAACACTAATTTATACTATAACGTTTGAATTTACTTTAAAATTAACATTTATATAGATACAAGTTATATATCACCTTTTGTCCGGGGCAAACTCTGACTGTACTGAAACAATTTTAATAAAATTTAGCAAGCTGTGTTCAGTTTGAAGAAAAAATTCATTTCTAATCATTTTCAAAATTAAAGCTCAATTATCTTACCAGCAATAACGTTTAAATACTCGTATTCTATGTAAAAAAATTTTAAATCCGATTCTCCACACCCGCGAAATTTTAAAATGCTCGTTATTTTCTGAGCACACCTCTTGACTGACTCCAAAATTTTGGATTCAAATCGCATGAGCAAGCAAATCGCGAGTAGATCTATGCAATCACAATTATATTTAACGATAACAGCTTTTCGAAAGTAATAAAAAGAGTGGTTGAGGATTTAAGGGCTCATATACAGTTAGAATGTCGAAAAAAGCAAATTTTCAAGAACTTTTCTGAGAAAACTTTTAAATTTATTGATCTAAACATGTGTACACATATTATGGTATCTTTTAAGGGGGTATTCTAGTCTAGGAATCAAATTTTGGGCAGTTTTTTGAATTTTATTTAAAAAAAACCAAAAAATATTTTTACTATCCATTTTTTATGGTGTTTTTATTGATATCTTTGGAATACAGAAAAAAAAAATTTACAAAAAAATCTTAAAAATTAAAATAATTAGAGGGGGGCGGAGAGACAGGTGTAAAAAAATGGCGCATCCTGGTGACATTGATCCTGACTCGCCTGGTGGTCTGAAAAAAAAAATCAAAAGAAATTCTTAATCAGTAAGGATGCTGTTATAGTCCCTACCTCAGGGAACACGAATTTTTTTTTTTTTGAAAAAAATGGTGACTGCCTGAAAATAAAAATCATTTTTTACGCTTTTTTTTGAAATTTCTGAATTTTTTTAAAATATTAAATACAAAAATTTTGACACGATGCTGTTAGGAACTATAAAGGATTATATGTGACCTGGTCTACGAAAAGGGAGCTAACGTGCTAAAACTAGTTTTCTGGGAAAAGCTGTTAAAAATAATCGTCAGTTTCTCGTTATCTCATTAATTATTCTAATTTTTTTTGACACCTAAGCCCCTTTCCGTAAACCAGGTCACATATAAAGAAGGTTCACACAAAATTTCAAGTAAATCGGTTGTATAGAACTTGAGATAATGCCGGTACCATGTGGAAAAAAGTAGTTTCGAGAAAAACGCGTTTAAAAAAGTTCGATACGGCCGAACCTTGCTAGGTACTGCGTCACTAAAGTAACTGTAGCTCTTAAAATAATTTTAATTCTTAAAAATCCTTTGGAGGATATGTTCTTAAGGGTCTAAACTTTAAATATATAAAAAAAAATCGAATTTTTCAAAATTCTAGAGTAGAATACCCCCTTAACAGTACTTTAAGAGTAAGTTAAAATATTTATTTGGACAGGAACTATACAGTTGTTCTCCGAGAGCTCCTCTCAAAAATAACCTTTTGCGTTGACCACTGCATATATGTACATATCTCTGAACTGGATTCTCTGATATTAAAAAACCAAACAGATTTTGTTAAAATATTGTCAAATCTAGTAATTAGTCGAAGGAATAAGCAAAACAAAATTCTTTGACAAAACGGCGGTTTCAAAAAAAATCGATTTTTGACAAAAATTTCGACCTTAAATTGTTTATTAAAAAAAATTTATCAGTGAGAAAAAATCTTTCGATTAATAACTAAAAAATAAATTTAAGAAGCTCTCGTTAAAATGCGAAACTTATCGATTTAGCCATTTTCGAGTAAGACGCCTTTAAAGTTTGACCTTGACCTTGTTGGAAAGTAAACACTCTGAAACGCGTTTTCAAAGTTGCGTTTGTAGACTTGGTATCTGAAATTTGTATTATTTTCTCTTGTATTTACGATTAACCATTTAGCCTTAACATAAACTACGCGAGTTTAAAGCATTCTCATGCATTTTTACTTTCACGTTTACGAAAAATTCGAATCAATGTTCGAATTTCGATTATGCTATTGCGAACTTCGGCATTTGTGACAGGTTTTGTTTTCATTTGGTAGCATTGAAAAAAACTTTGTTAACCTATAATTTCGGTGGTGGTCCCTTGCTATTCGACGAATCATGTAACTACATTCAAAATGCACTTTCTCGTTGTTTTCTGTTTTAAACTCCTTTCATTTATTAGCATTTGCGGCCTTTTTGTAGACCAAAAAGTCAACAGTATTTTGTTAAAATGTTATTAAAACCAAGTCCATAGTTAATAAAGCATGTTAACATTTTATTGATATTTATTACCAACTAACAATTTTGTGAACATTTTTCATGGATTCGCGTAAAAAAATTTCGCTTACGAAAATTTTTGAATATGTGAGATTTTTCCCATGTGAAGTTCACGATAAGAAAACCACAAATTTGTGAATTTTTCGATAAGGAATAGCGTTGACGCTAAATTTACGTTAATGATATTTATGATTTTTAATCAATATTATATTCGTGCTATTATATCTCCAGCAAAAGTTAGGTTATGTTCGTGAAAATGAGATCGAAATGTCGGTCTAAGCGATCGATTTGAGTCTACTGTGTACTTTAAGGACGTCTTTGATTTGTCATCTATAACGTTTTAACTTAGATTAAGACAAGTTTCAGTCTGCTTATCTAGATATATATCTTATAACCGTATATAAAGAGCGAAAAGAACAACATAACCGAACTACTGAAATTTTCACAAGACCTTCTTAGTTATCTTTGTCAGGTAATGATCGAAGGAATACAATTTTCGATAAACAATTTTTAGGCACACTGAAATGTAAATTTTTGCACAAAAAAACTACTTTTTTTTGGAAACGTATATTAAGGCGGTATTCTGGTTTAGAAATTCGAAGAAATCGACATTTTTTTTGCATATTTTTATGGTATAACCTTTCAAGAAAATGTCCCTAAGAGGATTTTTCGAAATTCAAATTATTTTCCGAGTTACAGCTCATTTTGTGACTCCGACTCCTACTGCGCGCGACTAGTTCTCAAACTTTAAACTCGTTTTTCTCATAATTACTTTTCTAGAAACGGTGTACATGATATCTCAAGTTCTACTCAACCGATTCACATGAAGTTTTACACAAAGCTTTCTTATACATTATAGTATCGCACTACGAAGAGCTTTCGAAAGAATTTGATTTTTTTTTATTTTTAAAAATTCCGAACCACAAAAAAACAAGGAAAATACCAAACTTTTTTTTCAAACCGCCACCATTTTGTAAATTTTTTTTTTTTTTTCAAAAACGTTTCGTAGTGCGATAACTACACTTTTTTCTTCACGGATTTCGCATAAATTTTCATTTCAGGTCACGGAAAGGATTTATATCCTGCACACCAGAACAAGCCATTGTTTCATCAGTCTCTATTTCGCCGACGCCGGTTTTTTTAAATTTAATTATTTTTTCTTATATTATTTATGTTTTGTATTCTTAGAATATTAATAAAAAGCATTTAAAAAAGTGGATAGTCAAAATACTTTTTGATTTTTTTTATCGCGTCAAAAAAATACCTAAAATTCGGGCTTCTAAACCAGAATACCTCCTTAAAGTTATGACTAGACCGTCCATCATAACCTGCACTCATGTGTAGTCATAATACATTTTTGCTCGTTTTCTATTTTTGGGATAATTTTAAGCAGAATAGGGAGTCTTTTCTCGGCAAACACTTTTTTTCAGAAATCCTCCTGGTGATCGGCTGCAGGATCAAAGAATTCCAAATTTTTCGAAATTCAATCGTTATTGAAGCACAATAAATTCTGTAAATGCACATTTTTTTAATTATTTATTTTACCTTATTCGAAGAAATTCACAAAAAACATATATTTTCTGACTCGCAAGTGGAATAATATTTTCCTTGTAAATATTCCGGCTCTAATTAATTGGAGTTACAAATATTAAAAGAATATTCATTTTATATCCCTATTGTTTTATCCACTCTGTGCGTATGCCACGACTTTTCATCACTTAAAGATCAGCAACAAGCCAATGAATTTTTCCTTCAACGAACGATATTTTTAGGAGTGGCAAATGACTGTTTAAAACTGTCTAAGTAAATGATTTTACATAACATAACTATAAAGTACACTTCATTTATCTTGCCTTAGGATAATCGGTTTAACTCCACTTAGGATAATAGTCCAATTAAAAGGAAATACAAGCATTTGATAAAGCAGTTTTGGTAATTTTCCGCAAATATTGGGTAATTGCTTAGTTTTTCGTCGACAAATAAGGTTGCCACCACAACAAATGCTTGAAATTTACGCCCGAATGCACATAAAAGGTACTCATAACTGCATAAATCACCGGCATGGGTGTGGCCATGGCCAAATCTGTGTGCTTGTGTGTGTGCATTGTGTATAAAATAAAAGAAGAGGAAAGGAGTAACACTATTTAACTAAGTGGCAGCATCGTTAGCGAGCCACTTAAACGTTAAACCAGCAAAACAAATTTCTAAAATACGAGCCTTCATATAACTCACACGCACAAGCAACAACCAACAAGCCAACAACAGCGCGGATGTAAGGAGCGGGAGGTAACCCCTTAAAACGCTGACTGTGTGGCACACTGTGTGTGTCTTCGAGTGCTCAAAGTGTTGAGTAAATAGCCGACAAGCAAAGCAAAGGTGAAAGGTAACAAAAGCGGCATTGTTGTTGTAGGTTGTTGCTAGCAAATGCCACACACACACACACACACACCTGCGCTGTGGCAACAGTTAAACGGCGCTGCCTGCCTGCACAAACGAGCTAATAAATGTCTGCCATTTATTTAAGGCAACACCTTTGGACGGTGAGCGACCACACAGCGCTGGGCCCAACTCGTAGCGAGCTCAGCTGCGGCATGCAACGTGCCAGAGTTAAATGGCAAGGCGTTAAGCGGAGCACTGCATTGGACAAAAACAAGCCGCGGGCGCTTTCAGCAGCAGCAGACGCCACTTCACAGCGGCTTTGGCTTTAACTTTGGCCTCGGCTGAGGTGTGTGCTGTTTGGCGTTGCAGCCACTCATTTGACGCATGAAAATCGCCAATTTATGGCTAAAATATATGCATACATACATACATATGTGTGTGTGCGTTCATGCCGAGTTTGTTAAAAATAATTTTTAAGCGTGAATTTACGCTTTTCTCCCGCATTTTTGTCGCTATGCGCCTTTGTTGCACGTCCCCGCCGCCGCAAAAGGCAAAAGGTAAAGCTAACGGCATCACTAACGCAAACAGCAGCTGCGGTAGTGAGTGGTGCCACCTTTAACTGCACACTTGATTTAATGCGATTTCGTTTATCTGCCCGCTGTTCATGTAATTGTTAGTAATTTATTGTGCCACAAAAACAAATGCAAAACATTTCTTGCAAATTTTTGACTTTTCCAAACTTTAGTTCAGTTTGCATATAAGATGTATAAATATAAATATATTTGGTGGTTATTTTTGACACACAAGCAAAAATATATCACATTTTTTATCTCTTTGAAGTATAGCACTCGGCAGGTGCACGCTCTCGCCCAGCTCCCTGCACTCGCTGTGGCAAGTCAATTCGTGTTGTACAACGCACTTGAAGTGTTTTATAACTTGTTTGCTTTGTGCCTTTAACAAGGATCCCGGCCACAAGTGGTGAAGTGCAGAGTGAACTTACTTTGACTTTGCCTAGTTATTGTTGTTGTTGTTGCGATTTGTTGGTAGCTCATACAGGCAATAAGCGTCGAAATGCGCAAACACTCGTAAATAATAAGCCCATACAAATGGAATCTGCGCGAAAGTATACTACTAGTATTTAAAATTCGGTTATATAGTCACTGAGGTAGATAAAAGATGCCAGCGATTTCGCCAGCAGCAAAATGTTTGCAGGACATTTTTTTTAATGATTTAATGCTTGCTGATAAAGTGAGTTTGGTTTTGAAATTGAAATACTGCTAACAAATTTATTTCAAACGCTCTAAGAACACCGTGCAACATGGACAAGTTTAGGGTGTCAGCATACGATACCCTTTCTTTATATGTATATGAGAACAGGCTGAGAAGACACGCATGCTTAAAATGAAAAACAAATCTACTTATAGAATAACAACCGTATTGTGTATGGCGCCTAGGGCAAGTTTAGTAGCCACCGAGCAACCTTAAATAGGGTTTTACAATCAGAGTGATATGATTACTTACAAAATTAAAGAAAAAACACTTATTGTTAAGGAAATTCAAATATTGCTAATTTAGTGTGTGAAGTACAATCGATACAATTAAGTTCTATTCAAATGACCTCCGCTACTTCTTTTGTATCGATGAACCCAATTTTCGAGTACTTTTTTCACTAAATCAAGTCGTTTGTCATGTATAGCACGTTCCATATTGATTTCTAAAGCTTGAAAATAGTCTGGTTTATTGCACAAACCTATGACTTCAAATCGCCCCACAAGATGTGATCTAATGGTCTGAAATCAAAACTTCTTGGAGGTTACTCACTGTCACATTTTCTTGAAATTATCGATTCACCAAACTTTTCTCGCAATAATTCCGTTGTTGCAAATGCTGTGTGGCACATAGCCCCGTCTTGTTAGAACCAGATATTGTCAAGATTCAATTGCAGCCATAAAAAGTTGGTTATCATTGATCTATACCACTCACCACTGACAGTAACAGTGTCACCGGATTCATTTCGAGAGTAGTACAGACCGACCACACCAAACTGTCAATTTACAGGGTCCGGCACTCGAAGTGTAACTAACTACAGACCGTTTGCGCACCTGTCGCACTGGAATTAGCTGTTTATAAACTTGCTGAATGACAGTTCGGAGTATTTATTATATTTCGCTGGAAAATCACAGCCAGCAATTGTTCTTGAGCCAAAATACTTTACTTTGAATAAAGTTTTTATTTATCGCACCATCACTCGTTACAATGATACTGGTAGCATCGCAAACTGTCATGGAGGTGGTCATCAAAAGACTGCAACGTCACGTGAGATAGTTCGGAAAGTGAAGAAGCGACTTGAGCGAAATCCACGACGAAGTGCCAATCAAATGGCTAAAGAACTGAAAATATCCGACGCATATTGAAAAATGATCTCACACCGAAGTAGCAACAAGTAAAACTTGGGAGAGCGAAGCAGTTGCTTTGAAACAAACAAACATTTCGGTCGCAAACTATGGACATTTCAACAAGACTCAGCACCGTCTCACAAAGCGCGAGTGAACCAAGAATGGCTGAAAAACAACGTTCCGAACTTCATTACGACCATACAATGGCTCCCGAATTCACCAGATGCGAATAAAATGGATTATTCTCTCTGGGCCATTTTGGAAAGCAAGGTCCGAAGTAAAAAATACACCAGTCTCGAGATGCTGAAGATAGCCATTGTCCGTGAGTGGGCCAAAATACCGGCAAGTCACATTCGGGCAGCTTGCGATTCGTTTTTTGGCCGTCTCAAGGCATGGAGTCATGTGTAGAAGTTCACGCAAGTGAGGAAAGTTCTCTGATCGCCATTCACTTGGGATTGGCCAGAAACGATTCTTTTACACATGGCCCAAGCAGCTCACAACTTCCGGTCTTTGACCAAGTATCCTCTGGGTAGCCTAAGAACATCCGTTCGAAGGCGAGCTAAACTGAGAAGGCGAAACATCCCCTATATAGGGTTGTGCGCTGGGTTTGGGACCCGCCACGTAAAAAGCCCCCCCAATGAAAGACTACTCAAGGCATTAGTTAAGGCAAAAGGTAGCCATATCGAGCAAAAGTGAATTGGTCCTGGTTTTATGATTATTTTCACACATTTTGTACTTTAAAATAAATAAAAATAATTTTCCGAACCGAATTTATGGCTGGGCAACTGAGAAATTAATTAATAAATCGTTTTGTTTAAATACTTCACGAAGACATATTTCTTAAGCAATTTTTACTTCATTAAAGCCTCACAGTATTACTTCGTGAAGTGTTTACTTCACAACAGGGTTGCGACCTTAAATTTTTAAACCCAATATTAGAAATTAAATCAAAAAGTGGAAGTGATTTTTTCTAATCCGATATTTGATTGATGGATCTCACTTAGGCAGATATGCGTCTTTAGTATCACCCATAAGCGGATCCCTAGATCCTCATAGATCGACGAAGAGTTTGAGCTTACCACAAATTCATTTAGGAGATTAATATCAATCTCAGTCACTTTGCTAAGTTCGGCCAAGGAGTAACTACCGAGATATTTCCATCTCAGCCCGGAAAAATAGCGAAGAAAGTGACGAGATGATTCAAACTCGCTTTCCTCTATACAGTTTTGGCAAAGAGTGGACGACGCAATATTTAGTCACACCACGTGTGAACTTATTGGACAGTGTCCAGTCAAAATACCTACAATTAAGGTTTGTTCTAGACCAGAAGAATTTCGCTGTCACTCTACTTCCGGTTGCTAGACAGCGCTTTCTGAGCTCATTGGCGATCTATAGGTCTCGCGCTGAAACGCAAGAGCATCGGAAAATCAACACGCTTCCAAACGAAAGAATCGATTACAGCTACTCACGCTGTAGTAAAATGCAGCGGTCTCACTGCGTGGCTAATTTTTCAAATATTTCTGTCGAAACGTTTAATGTGAGAAAAATTTCGAGATCATTCCAAATAATTTTTTATCGAAATCAAGGAAATCAAGTACTAATTCAATAAGTATTAAAGTTCTTTTCTTAGATCAGTTAAAGAGTCTTATAAATGAAATCTAGACCAATGTGCCTTTACTGATCTATCGAAAGCAATGCAGTCCGTCAATTAACTGATTATATTGTGAAATTTAAGCTGAAATAGGGCTTCTTAACTTGATTACCATTTATTAACTCTATATAGAAGTGAACGGTTCTACCAGAAACGTCTTTCAAACCTTAACTCAGCACAAAAGGCAGCAAGAACACGTTACAACAATAAAAAAAAAACACAGAGTCACAATAAACACAAACAAAAAATAATAAAAAAGTAAACATTCGGCGCGCAAGTGAGCAAACTAGACACAAGGTACGAACTGCCAGCAGACGGTCAAGCAGTCAAGATCATTGATCTGCAGTTCAAACTTCCGCATTACTGAACGATGTGTAAGCGCAAATACTACAGCGACAAAGATAAACCCAATAAGTTAACTTATAGTCGAAGCAAAAACAAAAAAGTCGTGGAGCGAAAGCGAAGTTGCAGTTGCAATTGCCATGACCGATCATGTTGCGCTGCGCATGCGCACAACCATTGCTGGCGATCTTGATGACTTTATAGCTGCCAACAAATATAAATTGTGTACAAAAGCAAAGCAAAACTGAAAAGCAATGAGAAACTCAAACAACAAAGTGGTAAGAAAATCACAGCAGCGCCGTGGACTAGATGATCGTGATTGCGATTTAGCGAAGCAGAGTGAAAGAGCAAAAACTGAAACCGTGGAAGTAGCGGATCGCGATGAATTAATACCGCAAATATTTGTGTAAACATAAATGCGATATTCGTTTATTGATATGCCACAAATTGGCTGTACATATTGGAGTTATGGCCTGCATGAAAGTACTCGAGTGCGCTTGTGTGTGTGTGTGTCTAGGACTGTGTAGGTGTGTGCGCGAAATTCGTGCCACTTAACGGTCAATGGAAAATTTGCAGAGAAAGCAGGAAATCGAACACTCATACATTTGCCACATTAAACGGTTTTGCGAGCGCCACAAATTGGCTGATCGCGCGCACAAACAACAAAAAATCTGTGGCAAGATCAGCTACAGTTGTTGGCGTATGTTGGCGTATGTTGCAAGCAAACATATGAGTATGTTGCAGCAATAACATATATTATTTGTGTGTGAGTGTAAATGTGTGTGTTTGTGTTTGTGAAAGTGGAGCAGCGCGGCAATTTACTGTTCACTTTTTGGGGCTCACAAAACGAACGACCAAATTGAGTTTCCCAGATAAGCGGCAAATGAACGTATAATTTACCGTTTGCCAGTTGCAATAAATGACTGGTTTCATATGCGATTTGGAATGTGCATTAAATTGGCTAATGATCACGAGCAACACTGTGCCACACCGCGACGTGCTCGCATATCCACAGCCGCGAACATAGAAAAATGTGTACATTTGTATATTATAGTATATGTTTTTATGATTGCTATGCGACCGTATATGCTCCGGCCAGTCCATTTATAGCCGTGCGCCGCGCAGTCATAAAACACAAATGCATTGCGCATGTCAGTTGACGTGTTGAAACTCGTAAATTTTCGCTCATTTACAAGCTTATGACAAGGTGATTATCAGGGTTGGCAGAAAAATGTGGCACGAACTGCATTATTGAGAAAAATATTATTTTTTTTCTAATGCAAAAAAATATTAGAAAGGTGTTATCGTTGGAATTTCGATAAGTAAACCTCAATAGTTTCACAGTGGGTCACACCTATAGAAAAAATGTGTGAATGCGAGTAGAAGAGCATATAGTATTTTTGTATTTATTTTGAGTATAAAGAAAAATTAATATAATTTTTGGGCTATATTTGAGTTATAAACAAATGTTTTGCGATAAAAAGCCGGATATAGTGTCAATCTGCAGAATCACCTCTTCCAGAAGGGCCTCAAGGGGAGATGGTGTCGGATTGGCGGTAGCACTTTCGATTTTTCTACACGTCTCAGCCTCTTGGATATCTTGCTGCTGTTTTATTGTCACATTCCTTAGCAACTGGCTGATGTTGTCAACCTTTTCTGTGTAATCTTCATCAGCTGATTTTATTATCAACCTTCGATACAACTCCAATCGATTCATCGCTTTGTTGGGTTGCTCCTCAACTGACAGATGTCTTAAATTTATTTTGTGTCTTAATGCATCTCAGAAGCTTTTCAACTGACCTCTCTAGAGAGAGCCAAATGCGAGCACGAGGTTTCCGTGAAAAAATCTAAGACGGTTTGGTCCGCGCACTTGATTAACCTTTAGCTCCTAAGAGTTTCCGCATAGTCAAACTCCAGAAGGGCACCCGCCAGATTGTCGGGTATAGAGCTTAAAACTAGACTCGACAATCGGACGTCAATCTCCATACATCGCTCCTGTATGGTGCTCGGTGAGGTGGAGCTAACGCCTATGACAGCCGCCTGCAGGTCGTATCTGAAATGTCTTGTTACTGCTTCATTGCTTTGTTCTAAGTACCCATGCTTAGGCTTTTTGGGCAGACTTTCTGTCGCTTCGTTCTATGAGCAAATCGTTTTATGGTGACCGCTGTGGCTGTTGATTTTGACGGAAGGTTCCGATTGTTTCATTTTCAACAAATTTTAATACTCGTCCATTATTATATATTGCCACTTTGTTTCCTCTTCGTCAACTGAGATATTGGCAGCCCAAACTTTGGCAATCTTATCTAGTATAACGACTGGTACCGGCTTTGCCTCAACTGATGTAGGGATTTCTTCATTCTCCTGAGCTGATCCTAAAAAGCAAAACGTGGAGAAGTCCATATTTGCATTTTAGGAACCTTGGTTGCTACCCGCGGTACATCCGGTAGAACTCTTAATCGTATCCTGGCTAGAGGCGAGTGGGTGCGTTCGCCAGACTTCGTTGGGGATCCTGGAGTCCTATTCGACTTATTGGAAACCAGTGATTGTCAATATATTACAAGTTGTCTAGAACTAGAACAATCTATTAGACTAAAATAGACTATTAATTAGACATTATGATAGCACTATTTAATCTCTTAAGTTTTTTATTAAGACATTCAAAATTTTAACTTTGGTTTAACCAAATAAATGACAAGTAGTTAGACACATACAGTCTATAGAAGATGACTACCATATGCTTACTACCAAAAACATCCCATTCCATCCTACCTAACTATAGGTTTTTCCCTAACAAGCTTGCTGGTTGCCCTACTAATCTCCAACATTTAGGATATCTTTAATCATCGCAATGACCTTTGCGGCTATTGGATTAAACTTAATGGTTGAATAACAAATTATATCCCAAAATTAATTATTTCTTCGCCATTTGTCTTCATTCGTCATATTCATATTTTGACCACAACCAATAGCCACTCAAACGATCGATCACACAATGTGATACCAGATCAACGCCCTCAATTGTTGTCCATGCTTTGTTCAAGTTATTCCAAAGCTCACACGCTACTCACAACTATTCGGATTACTGAGTAAGTCACACACACTCTTGTTGATTATGTCATTTGCAAATGATGATTTCAGAAAACCGCTAAACGGCTACTGCTTGGAGTTGCCTTCTTTAGGTTACGTTTTGTTAGCTCATTATTCGCCGCAGACATTTCATTGTGTGAATTGTTGTGTTGTTTGCTTCACATATCTTTTAGAAGAATGTTTAACTGTTCAGTAAATTATTAACTTTGCCTAAGTTTGCAAAAATTCTTCAGAAATAAAACTTAGTAGAATGACCCAAATAATTGAAGATAGGGAAATAATATATAATCCTCTTTATGGATCGTCGATTATCCAACGGGTGGCGTAGTGCCTAAAATAAAATCTACATGTATGTTAGAATTTAGACCATTGCGATATTCTTCTTCTTCTTCTTTATTGGCGTGGACACCGCTTACGCGATTATAGCCGAGTTAACAACAGCGCGCCAGTCGTTTCTTCTTTTCGCTACGTGGCGCCAGTTGGATATTCCAAGCGAAGCCAGGTCCTTCTCCTCTTGGTCCTTCCAACGGAGTGGAGGTCTTCCTCTTCCTCTGCTTCCCCCGGCGGGTATTTGCGTCGAATACTTTTTCAGAGCTGGAGTGTTTTCATCCATCCGGACAACATGACCTAGCCAGCGTAGCCGCTGTCTTTTAATTCGCTGAACTATGTCAATGTCGTCGTATATCTCGTACATCTGATCGTTCCATCGAATGCGATATTCGCCGTGGCCAATGCGCAAAGGACCATAAATCTTTTGCAGAATTTTTCTCTCGAAAACTCGTAACGTCGACTCATCGGTTGCTGTCATCGCCCAAGCCTCTCTACATTGAGGTCGAATCATCTATGTCAAAAATATATTTCTTCAACCAATTCCAAATTACAAGGTCACATAAGTTAAATAGGTTCATGTTACTCCATTATAAATAAGTCTTAATATTTATTAGCAAATCTTTTTTAAAAGAGTTCTCATGTGACCAAGAGAATGGAGACTGCTATATAACGAATAACGACTCCTTTATAAAAAGTTTTTTCTTGTCAAAAATGCTTGCAGCAATGCGACTGCTTCTATAATGAAGATTCTCACCTAGTATTTAATTCGCGATTCTTCAGTTACTAGTGACGGCAGCTCTTATTATAATATATCAGCCTAAATCACTAAATTTTTTCTAAAAATAGCGACGCATTTACGTCTGTGAAGCAATACTTTCCGGCTACCGGGATGTCATGAAACGTGAAATTACTGGTGATGAATTGTTATTTGTCTTTTTTTTTTGTTTTGTACAACCTTTTTTATGCCCGCGCCAAGTTTGATCATATTTATTAGTGTGTATTCAACAATACTTTGTTTTCGACGCCAAAAGTTTGTCTGGTAACTTTTATATACCATTGGGTCAATGGAGTCATATATGATCTTGAGTGTATAATATTCTCAAGGGGACGCAACTCTTCGTTTTCGCTCTTCCTTTAGTCAATGTTTCCATCAACACTAAAAGGAGAGCACTGGGCATTGATCGTATGGATGTGTTCCAGAAAAATAATGAAAGCGCTGTATTTATTTATCAAACAAAGCTCGAAGGAGTGATTTGGTTGTTGAGTTATTAAAAATGGGTATTGATTAATTCATTCATTTGTGCTGTGTCTATTGGCATGGATTGAGTTATTTCCTCTCACGCAAACGTGTTCATTGTACGTCTGCGAATAATGATTTTACTAATTAAGACTTTGTTGGGTTTTAGATTGACTTTTCGCATTTTTATTTACATTTGGGATGGCTCATTGAATATACATACACATTAGCATACGACTGTGTTTAGGGCACGTATTTTGATTATAATTTGCGATGTTTTCCTAATTCTTATTCGCAGTGGGCCCTAAGTGAAAGAAGCTGGTCTAACCAAGTGCTACAACTTGGCCTGTGGCATTATACTTTTTTCTAATTAAATTTGTTGAAACATTTTGACTCAATTACATAGTGTAAAAATTCACCCGTGGTTGATTCGATATCATTTATATTGATTTAAATTGGTTCTTCATGTTTGGCATGGGATTCATAACAATTTGCAATTTATTAAAACACAAAAAAAGATAAATAAAAAAGAGGAGAGGGGGCAACTACTGATAACAAATGGTGTGAAAAATGTAGAAAACTCAGCTGTCTGTTATTTAATAAAAATATTTCTCGTGGAACAATTTTATAACGGCTTCCTAACCTTTAGAGAGATGATTGTCTCTCGTTCACTGATTAACTGGTATGGAAGAGTCGCAATAGAGATTTACATTGGTGGAAAATGTCATAGCGAAAAGTTTGAATGCAGAAATCCGATTAGTTGAGGCAAATTTGACCTCCGTAGCTGATATACCCTTCACAGGTGCATTTATTTTAGTAACTATGTGTTCAGTTTATATGGAAGCTATATGCTATAGTTAACCGATCTGAACAATTTCTTCGGAGAATTCATTGTTGCTTTAGAAAATAATCTGTACCAAATTTCGTGAAAATGCAAAAGTGTTCCATACAAGAACTTTGATCCGATTGTTCAGTTTGTATGGCAGCTATATGCTATAGTGAGCCGATCTGAACAATTTCTTCGGAGATTACATTGTTGCCCTAAAAAATAACTTGTGCCAACTTTTGTGAAGATATACTGTCAAATGTGAAAGCTTTCCATACAAGAACTTGATTCCGATCGTTCAGTTTGTATGGCAGCTATATGTTATAGTGATCCGATATCAGCAGTTCCGACAAATGAGCAGCTTCTTGAAGAGAAAATGACGTTTTGCAAAATTTCAAAACGATATCTTAAAAACTGAGGGACTAGTTCGTATATATACAGACAGACCTTATACTTTATAGGGTCTCCGACGCTTCCTTTTGATTGTTACAAATTTCGTTACAAACTTAATATACCCTGTTCAGGTTAAAAAGTTTAAGTTCTAATGAAAACTAATGCAAAGTAATTCTAATAATTGATTAGATCTCAAAGCAGAACTGCTATGCGACCGCCTAAGCGCGCCTTTTTTCGCATTTCATATATATCCGTGTGAAACCAACCTTTAGCTGAAAAAAAAATTATTTGCTTTTGGAGAAATCTGCTGAAATTCCGTTAAATCGGCGGTACCTAACAATTTTTACTTATAAACCGTTACGAATTCGTTCCGCACGAACTTAGTTCATGCTTACTTTGCAAATATTAGTTTAAATTTATTTGTGAATTTCTAATTAACTGCTGAGCTGCTGAAGGGCCTTTGAAGTTGAATATTGTAATTAGCTGGACGTTTAGCTACGCCATCAAAGACCGCATCAAAATTCAAATGAAATTGCTTTATTAAACGCGCCTAAATTATTTCCCCACATTTCTGTTGAAAGCAACAGACAATAACACTGAAATAAGAGAGAAAAGAAACTGTGAATGAGGTGACCAAATTAACATTTAGACATTTGTATTACACAAAATATTTGTTTTTAAATGAGGTGTTCGATGAATGCTTGTGGTTGTATGAATTTGGAGGCAATTTGCATTTGTATTTTGTTTTTGTAATGAAGTCGAGTGCTTAACAGCCAAATTGCCTGTAATATCATCAAGACGCGTAACAAGCTATATTTAAACCCAAAAGGTTGTGCCTTATCTGCGCCCAAAAGCCAATGCGGTCGCATATTTCTCGAGCCTGTGCATATTTTACCAAATGTGGCACCCTTTTTTTGTTTAATTTTTGTCCGCTAAAACATGTTATCCACATGCCCAACAATTAAAATGCCAACAAGTCCGGTAATTGTGCACTTACAAGTGCCCGCAAATAACTTAGGCTCGAAGCCGCTCGCAGACAGCAAGCCAATATATGGCAAGGCGCACCAACGCACTGCCGCAGCGCGTCCTTAAGCAGCCGATAGCAGCAACAAGCAGCACAACAATAGCGCTAACTTTGTGGCAGCGGACAGCAGGCGACTTAATTGCTTGATTATCTCATCCAATTGTGGTCAATTGGCAACACTAGCTGTCGTCCCTTTGGCAAAAACATGTCACACATTATATATTCTACACATACACACATCTCTATATGTGAGTATGTGTGTTGCAGTTTGCCCAAATATGCGACATGCGTGTTCTTTTGCATAGTATGCGCTGCAGTTTTACATGCAAAAACAAACCCTTTCTGCGCTTGGCTTTACCGTTGCCGCCTGTCTTTGCCTGCCGTTGTAGTAAATTCCTTTGTTGCCTTGCTTTTTTATTTCTCATTTACTACCTTTTAATATTGGCACTAAAGTCGGCGATAAACCGGGTAAATACAAAGTACAAGCCATTTCATTGCGCGTCGTATTTAGTTGCATGCAACATTGTTTGCAGACTGGCTGTTGTGAATTTTACGTCTCTGAACTTTCCAACTCTATTAAGCAATAGCATTTTTGTTCGGATCAGTGCTTTCGCGTTTAAATTCACTTTTCGTTTATGCCCAATTTTTTTTTATTTAAAATCGAAAGATATACAATTTGAGTTCTTTAGCTGAGCGTATTGCCTCTACAGATCGTCCGACCTCACTATCGATACTTCCTACAGTATATCACACCGTGGGGACCCCAGATGCTTTCAGCGTAGTCTTGCCAAAGCGGGACAAGTTCACAAGAGATGATCCATTGTTTCCTTGGTGCCCTGCTCTAAACATGCAGTCTTCTCGATCTGTCAATAGGAATTTTGTGTACTTCCGATTTACCGTTTTTCACATGACTTTTGCGGTTTTGCTCCCAGGCAGCTCGTTCGATTGGGTTTTGGTTTTCTTTACCATGCTCCTGTTGAAATCGTCGTGTAGACAATGCATAAGTTTCCCAATGTTGATCACGTTTTCGGATGTTAGCCGTACACCATTCTTGGAAATCTCGTCCACTATTTCATTGCCATCGATGTATTTGTGGCCTGACACCCAGTAGAAATAAAGTTGCTTACTATACTTCTGGCAAAACTTTGCACTCCTGTCCTGCTTCCCAAGACACTTCTGGCCGATATGCGAGACGAGGTTACTGCCTTGATTATTGCTTGACTGTCTACGTAGATGTTGACTGAGGAATTAAATTTTCTATGTTTTCTTTGAACCTTCTTTTCTAGTTGAAAAGTAGGGTCATTTAGTCCATCTTTGGCCAGCCGCCATTGCCTATCGAGATATGCCCGAGGTTCTATATGTAAATTCTCCTGCAGCCAGTAGTCGTCCCGTCGATTTTGCTGCGCAGTTTTCGACCACGTTGCCCGATGCCATCCATGGTTCCTGGACTAAAGCCACGTCGTAGCCGTCCTTCTCTAAATTGAGAAGAAGCTCAGCAGAAATCTTACTTTTGTGGAGGTTCACTTGGAGTTGAACCATCAGACTGCTGACTGGATTTTTTCTCCAACTCCATCTCTCCTGTAGGACTAGTGAAGTCATGGCTACTCTTCTATGCAGTATGTCCTTTGCTCCCTAAAGCGTTCAATCTTTTTGACCATCCTTCTAAAATGTGAGAGAGAAGTTGGCTTACACCACTGTAGGGTAAGAAAGGATCCTATTGAATCAAACAGAGTAGAGTTGAACTAGCATGGGTTGCGTGTAGTGCTCCCACATGTCGAAGTACATGGATTGTTCTTGAATATGGGGTAGATCTCTGTCCCCAATAAATTATGAGACAAAAAATCATAGTATATATTTGTACATGTCTGAACCAGTCTGTTACCTAAAATGTCTAAAACGAGTTCTCAGAAAAGATTCCTCAGTTCCGTTCTCCGTTCGGTAACTTGTGGATAGGTCCCAAAGTATAGAGAGCACGTTTAGTTGTCAGCGATGAATTGATGAGCGGTAACACCGCTTGTTAACCTTACTTATGCTGTTGCAGAAACAACAACAAATAACACTATCGACTGAGCAATTGCCATAAAGGAGGAAATATGTGCTAATGCTAAACAAAAGAGCAAGTGGCAACTGGCAAGTGACGATGAGTCGCAAGTAGTGGCACTATAAAAATCCAAGTAAGGGCAATTGGCTAAGCTGCAACGGTATATGCAACATCAGCATCAGCTATATAAATGGCAGCAACATTTGTTCCCCAGCGACAACGACATGACAGCCTTGTAAGTACTGTGCCCAAAAAGCCGTTGACTTACACACGTAACACTCCAACTAAATGTAAATGTTTGTGTATGTTTGTTTTCGCGCTGGGCATCAGCGATCGTGGCGCGATAAAATAATTGAGCATACACACGCATTACACTGGGAGCGGCTGCAGCGGTTTAGTGCCGCGCTAAGGTGAAAGCTGCAACCTCAGCCAAGCGCTTAAATTGTGAAGCGCGCGCAATACGCGGTGGCATCTATGCTCGTCGGGAATTTGTCGAGATTGCGCAGTCGAAATGTTCCAACCGCCATTTATGGTGTTGGTAATTCAGTTGGACTTACCTGCCTGCCGCGACAATGTGCAGCGCAAGCTGAACGCTGCGCATTATCTTAACTGCTATCGTACCAAAGCGATGCCAAACACTTGCCCATCAGGCGGCATGAGAACGTCGCCTCGTCGGCTGCGCTAAGATACGAATACGAGAATAAGGAAAACTATTTTATTGCATTGCCGCTAAGTGAGCGCGCCAGTTGTTGCCACTGTTGCGCAAAGTGTAAATGATGCGCGCATGAAAAGTGCCGCAGTCTGCGAGGTTGCGGTGCCGCGCGCCTGACTTTGTTTCGCACTGCACTGTTATTATTCGCCGTCCGGCTGACTGTCTAACGCGCAGATTTGAAGCGCTTAGTCTAGACGCTCACCTGCTTAGCGGCGCGCGCATCGTGGTCAAACCAGCCAAACGCGCAGGGAAATCTAAATGGTTTCGTAAAAGGGTCTCCTCATCTTGCCGCTATCGGCGATTGTTGTCGCCGCGCCATATCTTCTGCTATACGGAGCCGCGTTGGCCGATTTGGCAGTGAGTAACGCGCACATTTTTAGCTCTTTCATCGCGCTCTAATGGCATACCAGTAATGCTCTTGTGTATTAACAGCTGCAATCGCCTTTAATGACCCAACACGCTCTACAGCTTGGCTGCGGCTAAAGCCTTTTCTGGCAGGTTGTTGGCTGAATAAAGTAATTTTGCTTTAGGTCGCGTTGCATACACAGATAACGTTGCTGATTTCCTGCCGTTTTATTATCGAGCTGTTAGTCGGCTAGCTACCGCTGGGCGTGTTGTCTTTTATATGGTCGTCTTAGTGTTACAACTCCGGCATAAAGTAAAAACTTAACGTCACAGCATTTTTATTTGATAGGCAAGGTATAATCCGACTAAACGCGCTAAGCGAAATCGCGAAAGCGAAAACGACTCGGTTTGTTGCCGCTAAAAATGGTGTTGAGCAGTTCAGGCGCTGTGGTCAGCTTAAATACTCATTAGTTTCAATCGCCAATACTGACGTGGATAAGTTAGTATGCATAGTACATATATATGGTAGTGTATATCCCCCTAAGGAGCTAACTTTATATAAATCGGAAATATAGTTTTTAGTGTATTGTGCTATGTATAGTATTTCCTTTAACTCCATTTGGAGCTTAAGCCTGAAAAACAGCTTATATAATATAATCTCGTAGATCAAATCGAAATTTGTTACAAAAAACTTTCCTCACCTCACCTCAAAAATATGTATCCTGCGCTTTAATAAATTGATAGGTGAATTTTGCGAATTTCAAATTAAGATTTTGGGTACACGTTTTAAAATTGATTAAATAAAAAAACTTCATAAAATTTGTAATTGTTTGAAAATCTTTAAACCTGATTTTATTCGAAAACGTGTTGCCACATACATACATATGTACATCTGCACATATTTTTTGAAATTTCTTAAATGTATGAGGACGCTCAAAAAGGCAACAGCAGTACTAAAATATGCAACACAAGTTTGCCCAAAACGTTATATTTTTTCAAAAGGTTGCCACCTAATTAAAATTTAAAATTAATCTTAAATCAATGAAGATGCTCAAAAAGGTAACATCAGTACCAAAAAGGCAAGATAAATACGCCCAAAACGTTAAATATTGTCATAGGGTTGCCACCTAATTAAAATTTTTAATTTACCAAAATTATATAGTAATTACAAAAAATAATAGTTTATCTTCTCAAACCAATTGCAACTTATCTATTTGGTATTCAGTTGCATACACCGTTGCCACAGTAAAATAAACTTATTCACTTAAAAAAGGTACATATATTAAATTGTTCTAAAAATAATAAATCAGCGTAAATAATGCATAATATGCTGAGTGATCAGCTAAAGAAAGTTTGAAGAAACTTTAAAACTGTCATAAGTACGAAATGTGTTGCCACATATCTGCAAAAACTTTGAAAAGTTAATAAAAAGGCTATGAACTATAACCAACAAATGGTTTTTAAGCCTTAGATGCTATATAAATTTCATGGGGTTGCCACCTATTTCAAAAATTGAAATAAATTTGGCAAAACACGCATATATTTTCTATAAAATAAAAAGCAACTTCGGTAAATTGTAAATAAATGGGCTACACAACTGTATACAGTTGGTACAGAGATGCCATGTCCGCACAGAAAAGACAAATTCCCAAATTTCAAACAGGAAATTGTATTTAAATGTACTATATATATATGTACTGTATATTTTCTTTTGTTTGTAAAATAGAGAGAAAGGGTATATGACACCATGTGGTTGCCACCTATTTATTTTATAAAACTCATATTTTGTATATATAATATTTCATAACAAAATTTTTGCGTAACAAATAACTGGCAAAACCAATTTAATATTTTTTTATGCTATTTTTTAAGCGAAGATGCCCCATGCTACCATTTCTTTGTAGTATTTTTTATACTCTCGCAACAAAGTTGCTAAGGAGAATTATAGTTTTGTTCACATAACGGTTGTTTGTAAGTCCTAAAACTAAAAGAGTTAGGTATAGGGTTATATGTATATACCAAAGTGATCAGGGTGACGAGTAGAGTTGAAATCCGGATGTCTGTCTGTCCGTCCGTCCGTCCGTGCAAGCTGTAACTTGAGTAAAAATTGAGATATCATCATGAAACTTGGTAAACGTATTTTTTGGCTCCATAAGAAGGTTATGTTCAAATATGGGCAAAATCGGCCCACTGCCACGCCCACAAAATGGCGAAAACCGAAAACCTATAAAGTGTCATAACTAAGCCATAAATAAAGATATTAAAGTGAAATTTGGCTCAAAGGATCGCATTAGGGAGGGGCATATTTCGACGTAATTTTTTTGGAAAAAGTTTTTTGTACATATCTCGGAAACTATTATAGCTATGTCAACCAAACTCTATAGAGTCGTTTCCTTCAGGCATTTCCATATACAGTTCAAAAATGGAAGAAATCGGATAATAACCACGCCCACCTCCCATACAAAGGTTATGTTGAAAATCACTAAAAGTGCGTTAACGGACTAACAAAAAACGTCAGAAACACTAAATTTTACGAAAGAAATGGCAGAAAGAAGCTGCAACCAGGCTTTTTTTAAAAACTGAAAATGGGCGTGGCCTCGCCCACTTATGGACCAAAAACCATATCTCAGGAACTACTCTACCGATTTCAATGAGATTCGGTACATAATATTTTCTTAACACCCTGATGACATGTACGAAATATGGGTGAAATCGGTTCACAACCACGCCTTCTTCCAATATAACGCTATTTTGAATTCCATCTGATGCCTTTTCTGTATAATACGAGTATAGACATTAGGAACCAATGATGATAGCGGAATAAAACTTAACACAAATACGGTATTTGAAATATATGTAAATGACGGATAATGAAATCTCGATTATCACTTTATCATGCGAGAGTATAAAATGTTCGGTGACACCCGAACTTAGCTTACCTTACTTGTTCATCATTTATTTTTTTGGTGGTAACATGTTCACGCGCTTTTAACAATGTTAAAAAGTTTTCAAAATCTAGAAGACACTATTTTTGCATACATACACACAGTTCAAGGAGGTATCTCGTATGTGTAGAATTCTTTGCACATATGCATATTATTAGCAAGACAAGTGGTAAAAGTTTCAAAATTCACATTCAAAATTGTGTTGCAAACACCAAAAGTGTTGCATTTGCATGAAAACTTTGTCAGTCGCAAATGCAAGCAAATACAGCTACGTGCACGCGAAACTCGCACGAAATTGTAAACATTACTTGCTACTCATCATGCAACATGCAAATACAGCGAGGTTTCTGCAGCATATGCCACTTGAGCGAATTATTTCAAATTACATTTTCGCATGATGTTGCCACCCGTGACGCACAACTACTATCACTGCTTGAAGCTAACTCTTCTTATAACTGTTCGTAACTTTAGCTTGAGTGTTGCCGGTTCTTACATATTTGAAATAGCTCGTCGATTGTTGTGGCTCCTGATGATAGTGACTGGCGCGTTGACTCGTTCTGAACGGATTGCCTCTGTCAACGGCGTTGCCATGTGCTACGCTGCTTCAATTTTCTGTGTAACCCTTTCACTAGTATGTATACGAGTATAAGTGTGTCAATAAGCAGCAGCAGGCAACAGAAAGTGCTGCTATGAGCTGGTTCATGCGCATCTGCAACATCTGCGAGGTTTTGTCGTGGCAACAGTCACTAGCTGACAGCCCCCTCTACGAGCGTTTCTTCGGGGTTAAAGCAATTAAAATTAATGCAGAAATTTGATTTTATGTTCACCCTAATGAAGTTTCAGCCAATGCAGGTTACTACGCTTTAAGCATTAAGTAAGTGGCAGCGGACACATGGAGGTGACCGATTTCGTGAGTAAAATTGAAAAAGATGCTTAATTTACTTAAATTACGCTGCCAAGGGATAATATGGCGGGTGCATGGTGTATTTATACTTACAATATCTTAGCATAAACTTCGAGCTTAATTACATAATCACGTTTTTAATAACTTCTGACTTTAATTTCATTAAACACCTCTAGTGTTGGCTCTTTTCCTTGTTTGGTTGCGAAGATTATTTCTTTTAAATCTGCAACGAGAATGGTATTTAGATAATTTTGCCAAAACTTGAATATAACTTTTGTTTGTTTCGTTTGTTTCGTCGAAAAAAGACTTTTTTTCATAAATTTTTTTAGAAAAAATTATTGCTGTAGGCTTATTTTACTTATTATTATATGAAAGTACAATATTTGAAGGATACTTAGAAAAAGTTGTATCGAAAAATAGCGAGGAATAACGGATTTATCGTCGATCTCTGCAGGCACCTCGAAAAGGAGTTTTTGTGCGGTGACCAGCCTACAGCATCACTGGATCATCTGAAACCAAAACATCAAAACGCTTTCTATAGTTCATTAGTTTATCTTTCAATTGACGTCGAGTTTTTTTTTTAATTTTTCAATTTTTAAATTTTTGGTACCATTTTCAAGCCGAAATGACGGTTTTAGACGAAAAAATCGAGCTATTTGTTATTGTAAAATTGTTAGTAATTAATTTTTGGAAAAGCTCAACGTCATTCGAGAGCTATATATGTATATGTAGAATATTTGTACAAAATTTCAAAACAATCGATGCAGTAGTTTTTTCTGTAGGCTGGTCACCGACTTTAAAAATGACATATTTGGGAAAATCGATTCAAAGTTTTTACCGCTCAGCGCAGGTAGCTGGAAGGCGCGCAAACCTAAGTTAGAGGTACCGTTATTCAACCTGCTGTAACTTCGTTAGTTTTTCTCCGAATGACCTAAAACTTTTAACACAATATTCTTGAGATGTTGATGGTTCAGAAAAAAAACTAAAAAAAAAAAATGAAAAAAAGTTGTCAAACCTTAACCCCCCCTTAATTTACTAGAAAGTGCACGTGCACTGAACAGCTAAGAGTAAGCTAGTTCATAATTAAATAATATTTTGCTTAAATTCTCAAGAAAGACCTAACCTATAGAATTTCGAAATACCAACTCAATAAAAACTTTTCTTCATTCGCTAATATTTCATTAATTGTACCATTACCCATTGTTATCGATAGCTATAGAAACAGTTTTACCAACAAAGTTGTAGTAATTGAGTTCACCACCTATGCGAGTTACCGAAGTAAGTTTCGTACTGTCGCTACCACCGATGTCCGCAGGTTTTTCAGACTTTTCACTTGGAAAGGAAACGAGTTTTGTTTTAATTTTAAATAAATACTAAAAAAATTACTTTTAGAAAATTTAACTGACATCGATAACACCGGTCTTCAGAATTGTTTCCTTAATTTTGTTATTATATATCTTAAAATAAGTATATAAAAAAGTTCTGAATTTGGTTTTATGTATAAAAAACAGTAAATTCCATTATTTTAATGCGATGTCAATAACTTTGCTGCATTTTTTTAACGGATTTAAGTAACTTATTAAATCTTTAAAACCTTCAGAGTTGATGAGATGTTGATTTTTGGTTCAGGCTCTCTTTTCTTCTCGGCACCAGCTTACAATAAAAAATAGCATGTTATAATCTAATTAATGTTATCAAAATAGTAAATAAGTATGGAGCCCATCTTATGTACTGATTTTTAACAAACGGATAGAAGTAAATTTGAAAAAAATAAAAACGTGTTGACCTTTGTAATCAGCGATTAATTTTCAAAAGTTTTTGAAGCCCTGATTAGGCAGCCAACCTCTAGGAGGGCGTTTGAAAAGAAATGTCTAGCGGAGCTAAAAACTTTTCGTGTAAAATTATCTCAAACCCAAAAACCAAATAAATGTAGTATTACTAACAGGTCAAATGAAAGTGCCCGGCCTACCATTGTAGAACACAATTTCTGACAAAATTCGTTTTATATTCAACATAATTCCCTTCAAGGGTGATACACTGATTAAAGCGACCGTAAAACTATTCGATACCATTTTTCTAGTGCATTTTGTCCTTTTCTTCAAAATAGGCTCAGTTTCTGATGAGCACTCTTTTGAGATCTGATAACAGGAAATAGATAGTCGCTGGGGCCAGATTTGTAGAATACGGTGGCTGCGAAAGCAATTTGAAGTCCAATTCATGGATTTTTGCCAATGTTTCTTTGACTTGTGGCACCGTACATTGCCTTGATGAAACGGCATTTTCTTTTTCTTCAAATGCGGCCGTTTTTCGGCGATTTCGTCCTTCAAACGGTCAATAAGGCTGTTTAAAAATCGATGTTGATGGTCCTTCCTTTTTCAAGGTAGTCAATAAAACATATTTCATACGCATCCCAAAGTACGGACACCATAACCTTGTCAGCCGTCTGTTGCATTTTTCCACGCTTTGGAGCGGGTTTATCATATGTAGTCCACTCGGATGACTGTCGATTGGACTTCGGAGTGAAATGATGGAGCCATGTTTCAACCATTATCACATATAGACGCAAAAACTCGATTTATTGCGCCTAAACGACTTCAAACACTGCCCCGATCGTCGTTGTTTTTGGTCAAAAGTGAGCTGCCGCGGCATCCACTTTACGCAGAGCTTTCTTACACTCAAATATTCGTGAATGGTGTGATGTTCACATTCAGTTTATATCTTTAGAATGCCTGCTATCTTCATTGATTGGATTGCATTGGTTCTTCGCGACCTTTGTCGACTCATATCGTTTCACAACCATATCGTATTCTTTTGATTTATTACCGTGCGACTACTGAACTTAAATGGGCAATGCCGAAGCAGTATTGAGAAGACAAAAATAGAAGAAGGTCTTGAAGCATATTCCGACTGTTTCGAGGATTGGTAAAAGCGTTGGCTAAAGTGCGTTTTATCGGACGGGTATTTCTTTCATGCATATACATTTGATTTGAAAAAAAATAAGGGAAGAAACAACATTTTATATAGTGGATTTGCCACTTTACTTTTTGATCACAGTAATTTTTTGAATATCTATTGTGATTATTTCTTCCTATAATTATTAGTTGTATATATGTATGTATGAGGAGTTATTCTCATTTCAAGGGTGCAGACTAACACAATGAATCTGAAATCATGAATATCAGGCAAAAATCACGCCAGTCCATCTTGACTTATCAATAGTGTGCCTAACCCGACTCTTTTACTAATTTATATATATTGAACAACATTATAAGTGAAGCTTTTCAGAATACTTTTTGTTTAACTTTGAAAGAATTTTTAATAAATTTTGTTCAAAAATAGTCTAGTCTCTCGGAAATAGTATTTATATCCACACCTCTGTGGAAACTCAACAATTATTCATGGTATGTGGGAGCCGCTTTGAGTAAAGGAATTTTTCTGATCCATACTTAGCATCATTATGTTACTCTTGTAAGTTTTCGTAACAAATTCCTCAAGCATCGACCAGTCAGTGACATAAAACCGAAGCGAGTTGTTTAAGTGTCAATCCTAAGTTCAAGCGATCTTTTATTAAATAAATTTATGTATCTTTGAAATCATAACGGAAAAATTTTTTACGTAACACATTCCGTCCCACAAAAATTAACTTGGTGCAACAGCAGCTTGCAACCTAATACGTACAAATTTAACATTCTCCAATCAAAATTTGTATAATTTCTCAAACAACAAAAAAAAAAAAAAGCGAAAAAACGTCAAAAATCAAATTACAAATTAACAAAGTGATTTTGGCGAAATATGCAAATGAGTTGTAACTCGGCACGTCATCCATTGCTGCTCGCAGAAAACAATTTTTTTGTCTACTCCGGCGTTACTCATGCGCCTTTGTTGTGTTTAACGAAGTGTATTTTTTGTTGTTTTTGTTAAACAATTTATGCACATTTGCGTTTCTTCTTATTTGCACTGCTTCCTGGCGCTTACGTCTGTTTTTCCGCTCGTTTGCTACGTCACATTTGGTAAATGTATTATACTTGTACATTTTGTTGCTCCTGTTGTTGTTGCAGACACTTTTGTACTTTATTACTTGACGCTCAACGCTTTTACAGCAAATAAATTATAGTCACTACAAATACACACACACACACACACACCCACATGGACAGACATTCATATGCAGCACCCACAACGGTGTTTAGTACGTGCAATTGGCTGTTGCACGTAGCGCGAACGTCCGACAGCAGTTGTTGCAACGTGCGCCATAACCACCACACAAACACACATGTGCATACACAAACGTACAAATAAAGCGCCAGCTCGCCAGCTAGACAATGAAATGTTTAAACAATAGACAAGAATGAATATTTGCGTGTTTGTAATGTGGCACGTTGCAAGTTGAGTGGCCATTCTTCATCAAGTCGCAGAGCACTTGCACTTTCCTTGCTGGTGCTAAATTAGTTGGTGTATATACATGTAACTGTGTATGTATGTATATATAAAATTTTGTTGTTTTTGTTGTTGTTGTCTATCACTTTCTTGGTCATTTGCATTTTTCGTTCAATTTCACAGCAGCGAAAGTTTGCGAGATTTCCTTTTAATACCTAAGTTAACAGCTTCCACTGCAACAGTAGCAGGCACAACAACAACAAAAATTAAGTTTTCAGTTTTCAGTTTTACAGCTCCACTGGCGCTATCAGCATCGCTGACACGCCTCCGACTACCGTTTTGCATTTATTCGCATGATTTAGTAGTTTTCTCCGCCTGAGAGTGCTGATGTAATGATATAAAGGGGATACACGAGATTTTCATTGCAGCGTAATAACTGTTCACTAACTGATTGCAGACTTGCCCCTCCTTGCTGCAGAAAACTTTTGCAGTGCAAACCATCACCTGCCTCACTCGCCAATCACTCATCCTTACGGGGATTTTAACTGGTCTTCTTCAAAGAGTTGGAATTTATCACCAGTAACGGTAGCTGCATACAGTGGTGGCTAATATAGTGCATACTACTCAAATTTATTTTTGAAATACATAAAGTTAAAGTGCTAAGGAATGCAGTTGCGTAATTGTTCGAAGATTTGAAGAAAAAAAGCTTTCTAAGAAGTAGTCCAACAAAGAATCAAATGTTGCTCACAAAAACTGGAAGTAGTCCAACAAAGAATCAAATGTTGCTCACAAAAACTGGCAATCTATTGGCTATATAACTACATTTGTGAGTTTTTTTTATTTTTCCGACAGTACAGTGTGGGTGATATGGATAAACCAGATCAAATGGTAATCAAAAGGTGCAAAGTCTGGGCTTTAAGGCGAATGAAGAAAACTTCCCTAGTCGGATATTCCATTGATTTAGTTGGTTGGCTATATGGCACATATCATTTTCTTTTTTTTTTTTTTTGGTTTTTCAGTCACAAAAAAAATTTCTTTTTATGTGTTGGAGCAACACTTCGGACATGCCAAATCGACTTACCATATATGTATATTGGCCTCAACTGATATGATATGCCTTTATTTCAAGCTTGTGTTTCATGTTGTCCAAAATTTTGAGTGGTTTTATTTAAATTTGTTTTTTTACTTTTAAAGTTTTTATTTTATTTCGCCGCCAATTTAAATGATAGAGTCAGTTCTAAATTGTTTGAGAAGTTTGAGCGATATTTGTTATACATCTAGCCTTTCAAAGTCATTCCGAAAAATTGTATCTCTCTCTGTTTTTCGGATTCTCATTTTGGGTTTTTGAATATTAACAAGAAAAAACGTTAACTTCGGCTGCACCGAAGCTAATATACCTTTCACAGGTGCATTCCTTTTAGTAACTATGTGTTCAGTCTATATGGAAGCTATATGCTGTAGTAATCCGATCTGAACAATTTCTTCGGAGATTATACTACTACCTTAAGCAGTAATCCATGTCAAATTTCGCAAAGATACAACGTCAAATGTGAAAGTTTTCCATACAAGCCCTTGATTCCGATCGTTCGGATTGTATGGCAGCTATATGCTAGAGTAAGCCGATCTGAACAATTTCTTCGGAGATTACATTATTATCTTAGAAAATAACCTGTGCCAACTTTTGTGAAGATACCTTGTCAAAAGTGAAAGTTTTTCATACAAGAACTTGATTCCGATCGTTATCGTATGTTATAGTGGTCCGATATCGGCAATTCCGACAAATAAGCAGCTTCTTGAAGAGAAAATTAAGTTTATAAAATTTCAAAACGATATCTCAAAAACTGAGGGACTAGACAGACAGACAGACAGACAACTGATCATTTATATATGTATATACTTTATAGGGTCTCCGACGCTTCCTTCTAGGTGTTACAAACTTCGTGACAAACTTTATATACACTGTGCAGGGTATAAAAAGTCGCTATGTATGATATGGATAAAGTTGATATACCGGTAAACTATGGGTTCCACCAGGAAGAGTGGCGTGTTGTCAAAATGAAAATAAAACACTCAAATTTCGTCAATAGGGGTTCTGCTTTTTTTGTTTTTTTTTTTTGTTTTTTTAAGCAGCTAATTTTATTTCATCTGATGATTTGAAGAAATGTGGGTCAAATGGCCACCCTAACTCCGTTTACGCCAAATTTCCATATTCCGGTGAGGCATTTCGGCTAAAAATTCGGCTATACTGCGCTATATGTTGTTTTAGCTCCTCGATTGATTTGGCGCAGACCTTCGATTTAATATCCTCAGAGAAAATATTCTAGAGCCGTTAAATCGCATGATCTTGGCGGCCATTTGACTGGGAAATATCTCGAAATCTATGAATCGCCAAACTTTGCACGCAATGTGTACATATTTAGACGTTAAATATAAGACGCCGCAAGACGGTGTGTTAAAAATAGAGATCGTTCGCGTCGATTTCATCAAATTCCGGGAAAAAAGTCGGTTAATAACTGCATTTTCTGTTTCATTTTGAAAGAAATAAGGCCCGATGAGGCCGCCTTACCAGAATCCGCACCAAACGTTCAATTTTTGGGGATATAATTGGGATTTCTGAACCGCTTGAGGATTTTACTCACCACAATACCGACAATTTTGTTTGTTGGTGAAACCATTAAGCCAGAAATGGGCCCATCTGAGTCGATTTAGCCATGTTCGCCTGTCCATCTCTCATTCTGTTCATCTGTCTGTTTGTCCATAAGCAAACTAGTCCCTCAGTTTTTGATATAAATGGAAATTTTTTGTACACGTCCTTTTCTTCTCAAGAAGTTGCTCATTTATCGAAACCACCGATATCGGACCACGGTTGGATATAGCTGCCATATACATACATCGTGAAAAAAGTACCCGAAAATTGAAATAAAGGCAAAATAAACAAATTGTGATTGATCGATGGTAATCTTGGCGTTTTTGGCATTATCATCGTATAAAATCCATTAATTGTTCTTTCATCGGCAGTTATATTGCTCTCCATGAATGTGGAATCGGAATTCACACGATCAAAAGAGCTATTTACGGTACTCTGTTTGAAGAAAAATTCAGCTTTATCGGGACGAGTTGAGCAAGAACTCGCGAGAGATATCGAGTTTTCTTGCCATCTTTCTAACACTTGCCTGCCTATTTTCAAGCATCATTATCCTTCACTTTTTTAATATTTTTTTTTTTTGACTTAATTTTGCCATTTTATCATTTTATATAATAACTTTCAATAAGCCATAAATTTTATCTTAAATGATCTTCCATTCTTCGCAAATTATTTTCACTCCTTTGATGAAACTCTTTCCCCAGCATTACAATAAACCACTGTACCATCCCTCCTTACCCCTCTGCACCATCTTTTCACAACAATTTTCTTGCTGGTTTTATGTGTCGCCCAACGCAAGCCAGAGAGATTTATTGCTTTAGATGCCAGTGTTGTAAAGTGTTTAAAAGCTAATGAATTTAATTAAAGTTGTTTAGCGGCATCGTCGCTTTCAACCATCTTCAGCGTAACCAAAAACCAACAACCATATCTCCCACCATCAGCACAAAAGCAACAAAAACGCCAAATTATCGCTTGGCTCGCTTGGAATTCAAAGAATAGTAAAGCGCCTGCTGTCCAAGTAACGTTTTTGTTGTTGTGCTGTTGTTGTTGTGAGATTTTGCGATAAGTACTTAAGGATTTGAATTTATTTATGCCAGTGCGCGATAATACAATGGCGAATCTGCGGCACCCCTTCGCTTATTTGCATACCCCAAGCGTAAACTTGTATGTGTATGCATGTGTTTGTTTGTTGCTGTGGGCTTGTATGTAATACCCAACAGCGCCTACGCCTTGTTGCGCCGCTGACTTACAAGCTAGCTGACAGCCCGTCTGACTTATTGGTTGTCTAAATAACTGACTCTTTAAACTGCGCTTACTTTGGCTTCACTAACTGCCACTGTTGTTGCTCTTATTGTTGTTGTTGCAGTTGGCCTGCGTGACTGCGTTGCCGTCTTGGTTTCAGCGTTTGGTAGCACATAAATGTTTAATTTGTTTAAATTGCTACACTTTGCACGCCACTCGACTCAACTCGCCTCGCCACGCCTCGCCTCCCACTTTGCATAGATAAAATCGGTGTTAGCGTTGTTTTGATTTACTTTTCATGGCACTTTTTAGTACTAATTCGTGTTGTTAAATATTTTATAGGCCGTGTGTGCGCTGAATAATATCTCAGCGCTTTTGTTTGGCTATTTGAGATTTTAATTAAGGCAGGAAATGTGAGGAATTTAAATTTCTAGAAATATGAGCTCTGAGAAATATGTGCTTTGCAAGGCAGCAGTGTTGTCGGGTGCTTGCTGAGTTATAAAAAAAATACAACAATTTTTTTGTCATCAGAAATTGAACTAATATTTGGAAAAATATGTATAAAGGATGATCCATTTCGAGGTTCTCTACTTTGTTTAAAGTAAAAATACAGAAACTTCAAATTGAATACGGATTGTTTATTATCATTCGAAAGAACATTCTTTGGCATTTATTTTTTGAAGATTATCTATTTCAAATGTGTATGTCTCAGATGGTTCATCCACTGAGTTTAATGTCGATGATTCGTTCGTGCATTTCGAGTTGTAACTGGCGAATGGCACGCCTGACGTTTTGCTCCAAGGACCGAATCGAAGCAATATTGTCCGCTTAGACTTTAGACTTTACATATCCCCACCGCTCATTTTTCTGGATGAAATGACAGCTCTTGAATCTCTTCAGGTTGCTTTTCGTCCCATATGTGGCAATTTTGCTTGTTCACATACCCATTGAGCCAGAAATGGGTCTCATGTCTGAACAAAATTAGGCTCGAAAACTTGGGGTCTTCTGGGAACTTTTCAAGAGCCCATAGAGCGAAACGATGTCGCTTAGGAAGGTCGAACGGCTTCAGTTCTTGCACACGGCTATTGAAAGAAGTACCTCTACCTTTACTTTTAATTAAATCAAAAATATATACATATAAAGAAAATATTTCTATTACTAGATGCGCAACTAAGTTTTTTTTTATGAAAATTTTATTTTATTGCAAGGAAATGGTTACAAATGAATTATTTGAAGTATTGCCCACTGGTAGTCAAACATTTTCCCATCTTTCTGGCAAAGCTCGAATATGATTTTAGTAAAACTGTGCATCTTGTCCTGCTAACCAAGATTCAACCCATTTTTCGTTGCCATCCTTTTAGTGGAGCTGCTTCTGAGCCAGACCACGTGCCATCGAGCGGAAAACTTAGTAATACAAGGTGCGTTCCAAAGTAAACAGAACCTTTTTGAATCTAGCGCTCCCTGGTGGCGCCATCTATATGTCGAATGGTGTGTTAGAATCTGCTACTCGTATCTTTATCGATTGTCCAATGAGAATTTCATGACATTTCATCTATTGGATGTGAAGTTATTGCGTTTTAAATGACAGTATGTTGTGTTATCGGTGCAAAAATTCGAACAGAGCCAACATGAAATTTTGTTTTAAAATTGGTAAAACTTCTACCGAAACGATTCAATTGATAAAACAGGTTTATGGCGATGATTACCTATTCCGTAGCAGAGTGCACGAGTGGTTTCAACGTTTTCAAAGTGGTCGTGAGGACATAAATGACGATCAACATGTAGGGCAATCAAAATCCGTGATCACAGGAAATTCCATCGAAACTGTGCGTGAATTCATCAAAAGTCAGCCGAAATCATCATTGTAATTCATGGAAATGGAATTGAACATGTCCAAAACATCGATTTATTGCATTTTGACCGAATATTTGGGCTTACGAAAGGTGTGTACACGGTTTGTTCCGCACAAATTAACTGACGACCAAAAATTGCTCAGAATCCAACATTCGAAAGACATCATTAAAGAGGTCGAAAAGGACAAAAACTTCCTTTACAATATTCTGACTGGTGACGAAACGTGGTGTTTCCAATACGATCCCGAATGAAACGCCATGGTGCTGAATTGATGGCACTGGACGAGCCGAAACTCAAAATATTGCGCATAGAGAAGTCAACAGTAAAGACAATGCTGATTTGTTTTTAAGATTCCAAGGGTATTGTCTACAAATAATTTGTTCCACCCAGTTTGGAAGCATTTGGTGCGCCGTATTCGACGTATTCGGCCCGAATATCGCGAAGATGGAAGTTGACGTTTGTTGCACGATAATGCGCCCTCTCATCGATCAACGCTTGTGACCGATTATTTGACCTAAAATCACACTCCCCGTATTCACCTGATATTGCACCGTGCGACTTCTTCCTTTTTGGAAAAATGCATTTGCTCATGAAAGGAAAGCTTTATGCAGACGTAGAGGCACTCAAAAGGCATACTGGCGGCCATACCGGTGAACGAGCTAAAACACTCCTTCGACATGCTTTTAGACCGTGCAAAAAGCTGTATTGAAGCAGAAAGAGACTGTTTTAAATAAAATAAATTCATTTTGCCGAAAAAACCATTTGTTGTTTTTTTGTAAGTCCTGTTTACTTCGGAACGCACCTTGTAGGACGGTACAAATCTGGAGAAAATGGCAGATGGGGTAGAGTTTCTCATTTAAGCGTTTCCAGTTAGGTTTTAACGGGTTTGGTAACGTGAGGCTGAGCATTGCCATGCAGCAGAATCACTTTTTTGCGACTCGGCTGGTATTTAGGCCGTTTTTCGCATGTAGTCGCTTCGGATCTGTGTCGCATGTATGATCTAAAAGTAGAGACACCAAAGCACATATTCCTAGATGGCCAGGCAATCGCCAGTAGAAGAAGACAGGCTATCGGGCAATAAATGAGAGAACACATTTCGTTCATTAATCCAAAAGCTTTACGAAGCCTCATAGATTTGAGTGGCTTTAACAAAGTGTTGTAGTAACAGGAAAGGACAATAAACCATAAATTTCAATTCATCTATCTATGTCAGTTATCTGTTCGGTTCGCCAGTTTCCATGTTTTAGCTAGTTGAGAGCAACTTATGACTGAAATAAAATATATTTGAAATGAAAGTTTACTTGTTGATATTCATAGATATTAAAAAATTAAAATTTGTAAGAAAATAATGTTTTATTTCTTTATGAAAATAAAATTTATCCGTGAGTTTGGCAAATTAAAAGTTATTATTTTTATTTTTACTATCCAAAAATGTATATAAATTAGTTTTTAAGAAGCAACCAAATAATGCAGGTTTTATCGAAAAGCAATGCTATTTTTAATGATTTAAATCAGGTGGCAACCACATAGTAATATTTTTGGAACAAATTTTAGTAAATAATCTGAATTTCATAATAATTTTCCAATATTTAGTTAAAATTTTTTTTAAACCTCTGAGGTGGCAACCTCGATAACTAATACTTAAGTCTTTGATAAATTTATAAAATGTATAACCTCATTATTTATAACATTTTTAAATAATTAATTATTTTCAAAGTAAGTGTCATAAGATTGTAATATTGAATAAAGGTGGCAACACTGGTAACTCATAAATTCACTTAAAAGTTTCAATTGGCTTGCTGTTTGTGAGAAAAAAAAATATATTTCGTGATTATTTCAATAAAACGATCAATTATTTTGTCAAATGACTTATTTCAAAATATTCTAAATTTAAACTTAAGTTCAAGTATATAAAAAACTAATCCAAATCTGTCGGTGACTGTAACTTTATGGCGGATAATTTCATTTATTTTCATTCTGCAACATTTTAAATTTTTTTAATTTTTGACTTGTGTCATTCTTCTAGTAAACTAGCAACTAAAAAGGCACTATTTTAACTATGGAAAATATATTACTTTTACATTGAAATTTCAAAAACTACGTTTTTCAGCATTCAAGCTGAGTATAACCCACAGCTAACTGTAATAATGCCAATTAATGCAGCAATTTATTGCATTCCACCCACCTAATTTTCCATAAACTTCCCATGTTAAGAGAGTCTTGTTCAGCTGACGGAATGAAAACTAAATAATTTATGGCAGCCCGAACCCGTTACTAATTGTCAATAAAAATGCTTGAAGCAAATTACCACATTCATTTAATCGCCGCGCCATTATGAAAATACCAATAAACTGTCAGCGAGCGAAGAGAATCGCAAAAGCAGCAGGAGAACGGACAATTAATTGAGTCGCGAATTGTCTGCGCGCGAGCGATTATTAATTAAATCACTAAACAGCTAATTATAATGCCAGTGGCACCGCAGCCACCGCGTGACCACGCCCGCTACCCGCTGCTGCACGCCGCGACCCCAGGCAACGTGCCATTGCAAGTGTCACTTGAGAGACGTCGAAAGCGAGCGAGACATTAAAAATGTGGAGAGACAAATATTGACAGGTCCAGACGTGCATTCACACATATATGCATGCTCACACACACACTCGTCTGGCAGCGAGTTTGCTTACGGGCCTGTGTATGTGTGCGTGTCATATAAATCAGCTTACAGCGCAGGCATGACAAAGCGATAAAGCATTACTGACGGATTTCCATTATTCATGCTGCACTTGTTGCCTTTTTGCAAATCGTTGTTATTGTAGTGCTGTTGTAGTAGTGGTGGCATTGTACTTGCAATTCTAAGCGGCAATCAGGCACCGCATACGCCCCGTCACACCGCCGCCCAAGCCTCACTGTATTAAGCTTGCAATTGCGTTTAATAGCTGGAATGAATGAATTACAACTTATTGGCGCCGACGATTATGACTGCAAATTGCCTGCAATAAAAACTCATTTATTTCTTATATTTTTAGAATAATACGCAATTAATATGCGCAACAAATTCGAAGTTCTATGCATACATTTTAGCGCTGTGTATATATAATCGCATATATATAAATATAAAGTCGTGATAAGATATGTATATACATGTTATATACAAATATATGTATTTATCATTTAAACACCAATAAACACTTTGGCCTCTACGTGCCACTTAAATCGCAGACCGAGCGCCGTCCACCGAAGTGCGCTCGCAACTGTCAATTAAAGGCGAAACTTTCTATGCATTTCAATTAGGCGCGTTTTTATGTCTTTACTTACAAAATCAAACATTAATCGTTTATAAATAAATACTTTGATGTATTGTATGTCTTAATCTGTGTTTTAATTCGGAGTGGTGTTAATAAAATTATATCTTACTAGATACATATATTTTCGAAAATAAATTCTGACTCTGGACTGTCGACAACAGAAAAGTATTTTGTTATTGCTTGGAAAAGGAATAAAACTATGAATCTAAGCAAATTGAAATATTTAAAATTCGGTATATATGTACATATATGTATGTATATATACATATAGTGATCCCCATTTCGTGGTTCTCTACTTAAAAACAAACACAGAAACTTCAAATTTAATAGGGAATATTTATTATTATACGAAAAAACATTCCTTAGCATTTACTTCTTGAAGATTATCTCCTTCAAATGGTCTCAGATGGTCCATTCGTTGAGTAAAATTTTCGATGACTCGCTCGAGCATTTCGACTGGTAACTGGCGAATGACACGTGTGATCTTTCGCTCCAAGGCCTGAATCAAGACGACATTGTCCGCATAGACTTTAGACTTTACATACCCTCACAGGAAAAAATCTAACGGTGTGATATCACATCGATCTTGGTGGCCAATCGACCGGCCCAAAACGTGAAATTATCTGCTCACCGAAGTATACTCGCAATAAATTCATTGGGAAGTGGCACCGTCTTGTTGAAACCAAATGTCGCTGAGATCACGAGCTTCAATTTCTGGCATCAAATAGTCGGCTTTCAAGGCGCGATAACGATCGCCATAGTCGGTCCTCAGCGGCATCATTTTTGAAGAAATATAGACAGATGATTCCATCGGCCCACCAACCGCACCAAACCTTTATTTTTTCTGTATGAAATGACAGCTCTTGAATCCCTTCACGTTGCTCTTCGTTCCAAATGTGGCAATTTTGCTTGTTTACATACCCATTCATTCAGAAATGGGCCTCAACGCCGAATCAAATTTGGCTCGAAAACGTCGCATCTTCCAGGAACTTTTCAAGAGCGAAGGGATGTCGCTTGGGAAGGTCGAGCGGCTTCAGTTCTTGCACAAGCTGAGTTTTGTACGTTTTCAATTTAAGATCTCGACGTAAAATGCGCTAAGACGTTCTAAACGTATATGCGAGTTGCTGCGACCGGCGCCGAATCGACTCTCCATGGTCTTCGTGTACACTCTAAGCTGGGGCTGCTATCTTCACTGCTTGCTGAACGTGGTCTACATGGTCGAATATTATAAAATAGTGAATGTTGGGTCTCTAGATGGATGATGATATTGCGAATAATACGCTCAGTAGGCCGATTATGTTGACCATAAATTTAGCTAAAGCAGAGAAAGAGAAAAACCTCCACTTCACTGGAGAGATCAGGTGGAGAAGCAGCTTGGCTGCACTTGGTATCCTGAATTGGCGGCAAATAGCGAAAAGAAGAAAGCGCGCTGTCGTTAAGCCTAAGCGGTTTCTACTCTAGGAGAGAAGAATAACAAGAAGATCGACCTGTGAAGTTGGGCGTGGCTGCTGTAAAGGGTTTCCAGCACTATTTATCTCGACGTTATTCATAAGTGAACAGATGAGGCAAAAATACTACCAGTGGCTGCAAATGCCTTCCCATTATTATCACAAGAAAAGAACAGTGAAATATGGTGATTGATTAATGTTTTTTGTTTCTATTATTTTTTTCATCGCCGTAATGTCATTGCTTCAACGAAAAGTTGTTTAACCTTTTCTCTACTTTTTGTTGTTTTCGTTTTTTCTTTACCTTTGCGAAAGTTGTTGAATTTCACGGTGACCCCGAAAGGTCTGCGCATAGCATCGCAATGTGTGCGCGAAAGTCACCGATATTCAATTCTTCAGCGCTCAATTTTCCCGCTTCTACTTCCACTCTGCTGCGCTTCATCACACCCACTTTAGCATGCTGATTGCTGTGCTTTGCGCGGTTGCCATTATTTTTCACTCGGTGCGCTGCATTTCCTTTGACAATCAAAGTTCGCCAATGTGACAGCGAAAGCATGTCGCCCTCGCCTTCACCTCCCTTCCGCCACCACCCACAGAACTGAGTTACTTTTCGCTTTACATAAAGCTGCACTTGGTGCTTGTGGAAGATTGCAACTGCAGTCATTTGCCATTTGGCACCCAACCACTTACGAATGGGTGAGCAGGAAAGAAGTGAAATCAGTTTTCTAGTTCGGTCAGTGGATTTTTTCTTGAGGGCAGTGATGAAGGTGCCGGCTGGCAAACGCTTAAAGTGTGCTTTCGGCGCGAACGTGTTGGGGAACAAATGCACTCAAGTTCGCTGAGCTCATAGTGGTTGAATTGTGTTTGCGGTAGTTTTTGTTGTTTCTAGAAGTTTGCTTGTTTTATAAACCAACCATTTCTCTTGGTGCTCAAATTCTAACTGTAATCGCGAAGTAACCGCCAGCGACAAAACGCGCCAGCACACTTCTTGAATGCTTTCGCTTCTTTATAATTTTTTTTATTCAGTTTTTCTTCTTTTTACTTTAATTCGCGCTCTCCCGTTCTATCAGCGCGACCTTTAGTAAATAATTTCAGTTTTCTTGATTCATGCACTCCACAAACCCCCACTGGCATACACACAATCGTACTAACTAAAGCGGACCGGCACCAGTTTCGGCAAAAGTTTGCAAAAACGGAAAAATAGGTGTTTGCTGTGGGAGTAGAAATGTAATTTAACTGCAAGCAAGCTGGCTTTCACTTCAAGTCAGCCGACAGGCCAACTGTCGGCAGAGAAGGCAGACGAACGAAGCCAAATCGAATTCAGCGCGTAACTGCAATTTGCTTTCGCATTTCTTTCCAAACTGAATTTGTACGCGCACTGAAGTCATTTATTTATTTTTTCATCTTTTTCTGTTATTTTAATTTGGTGCCTTTTGCGTTGAACGGTGATTTATGGAAATCTGCAATGGAATTTTATATATATATACCTACACATATATACTTACACATACATACATATGTACATATATACCTGAAGTTTCATAACTGCTTTTCATTTACTGAGCGAGTGAGAGGTTGCTTTGCCTTTGCTCTGTGCCAAAGTTGAATAAACGCAGAGGAAAAGCTCATTAGCATGTAAATGCGCCGTGAATCTTTCAAAAATCACATTGATTTCTATGAACGCGCTCAAACGCCAACAAGAAAAAATGTTAAGTAATTAGAGCATAGGAAGTTGAAGTGTAAAGTCTATTAAAAATTAATAAGGTAGAGAATAAACAAAGAAAGCACACTTCAAATGAAGAATTAATTCTGCTTAATTAATGAAAAAGTCTTCAGATTTTTATCCACGTATTAATATTACTTGCCTTTCGAAAATGGTGAATCGAACAAACAAATGATACAAATCAAACGTAGTGTCCTTGTAAATATAAAAAAAGTTTGAATTACATTTTGCTGTGTTTATTTCTATTTAAGCGGTTCCATGGTTTCCTTGGATAAAAAACAGTTTTTTCAACAATTTTTTTCATATAAGACTACTCTACAACTTTGCTTCCGCCGTTTTCGAATAGATGTCTCTAGGGTCAAGCACTGGTCGATTAAATCGTTTTATATTGGTAAAACCAAACATTCACGGCGCCAAGGTCATGCTCTGCTTTTGGTGGGACCAGCTGGGGGTGGTATATTATGAGCTGCTAAAGCCATGTGAAACCATCACAGGAGATCGGTACCGAACGCAATTGATGCGTTTGAGCCGCGCACTAAAAGAAAAATGGCCACAGTACGAGGAAAGACACAATAAAGTCATTTTCCAGCATGGCTATGCTCGGCCTCACGTCGCAAAGGTGGTCAAAAAAATTTGTAGACGCTGAGGTGGGAGATCTTACCCCACCCGCCGTATTCTCCAGACGTTGCGCCATCTGACTACCACTTATGCCGATCGATGGCACACGGTCTAGCTAACGAGCACTTCAGTTCTTATGATGAAGTCAAAAATTGGATTGATACTTGGATCGACTCGAAAGATGAGGAGTTCTTTCATCACGGAATACGCATGCTGCCAGAAAGATGGACAAAAGTAGTAGCTAGCGACGGCCAATATTTTGAATAACATTTTTGTAACCGTTTTTATACAATAGAGCCTTAAATTTACAAAAAAACAAAACGGCGGAAGCCAAGTTGTAGACCTAATAGTTTATTGAAATTTTTTATTGTTGCAAACATACACAATTAACAAAGAAATTGTGAAATTTTTGGAAAAAACTATTTTAAACTCGGCCATTGCAATGTAATTTTCGGTGATCCGAAGTGATAGAGGGTCATCTAAAGAGTAAAAATACGTGTTTTAATTAAAACCTCAACTTAGAATTTGTACGAAAAAAACGGAAAATTAAATTTTTGGTATATACTTTTACAAAAAAAAAATAAAATATCAGCGAAAATTTCGACATTTTTCTTTTTCAAATAGTTGTAATTAAATTATTTGTTCTAATATTGTAATTAAAAATTGTATCTCAAAGTCCTGTGTAAAATTTCATGAAGACCGGTTGAGTAGTTCTCGAAAAATCTTGCCAACCGACTTTAAAAACACAGTTTCGAGAAAAACGCGTCTAAAGACGGTGCACTTAGCTTAGCTAGCCTTGAGCGCACAAGTTCTCATAACTGTATCTTCGAAACTATTACTCGGATCAACTTGAAAATTTAAAGCAATATTCTACAGGTGTTGTATAATTTTATAAGACAATAAATAGACGATAAAAATTCGATTCTTTGAAACCCGTAAACCCACGTAACACCTTAATAAAGTTGCTTTCCTGAGACTCTCGGGAACATTTGTTGTAAACGATCCCTAATTTTTTTCTATTTCGTTGACATGACATCTGTCAAACTTATTCAATAATCTTACAGTCATTGCACAAAAAACATATATTTTCAATGTGTTCAAAATGTCAAATTTTCTACCAAAAAGTGATGATTTACGGAAAGCATTCATTTTTTGTTTCCATTTGAAAAAAAAGCGCTGCAGAGTCGCATTGAATGCTGGTCGAGGCATATGCTGATCATGCTCTATAAATAGCAACATGCAAAAGATAGCATCAACGCTTCAGAGATAATGATTTGAGTATGAGAAATAAAGAGCGTGAAAGACCTTCAAATCGGTGTGAAGACGTCGAACTGCAAGCAAAATTTTCATCCAATATTGATGATACTTTCAAGTCAAAAGCAAATGGCAGCCGTGGTAAATGTTGCACGACAACCAATTTAAGATCGTTTGAAAGCTATGGGAAAGATCCAAAAGTGTAGGAAATGAGTGCCTCATGAATTGAATGAAAGACAAATGTTAAACCGAAACAACACTTGTGAAATTTTGCTTCTAAGATACGAAAAAAAATCAGTGCATTGATCGACAAATGGTCCATAGGACACGGCAAAGTAATTTTATTACACAACAATGCACCTAAACACAAAGCTAAATCGGTTCAGGATACAATCAAAATACTTAGCTGGGCCCACTTGGCGGATTCACGAGACTTGGCCCTTTTCGTTTACTATTTGTTTTCGTCGATGGGTTCCGCATTGGCTGAACAGCACTTCGATGTCTTAGCAGAAGTCGAAAACTGGGTGTCTTATTGGTTTCTTGAAAAGACGAACATTTCTCTTGGAATAGTATCCAAAAATTTGACAGAATGGTAGTCAAAATGAGTGCAAAGCTATGGTCAATACAGTGAATATTTTTTTGTACTTTCCTATTCAAAATTAGTATTTTCATACCTGTATTCCTGGAATATACCATTTATTTTATAGGGTTTTCGACGTTTCTTTCTAGTGGACAAAATAATAAATCCGGCAGATCTTGTTGAGAAGAGATGTGGAAAGGTTTTTCGTGCCTCTTGATGATATAATGCCAAATTCTCGTAAATCAATACCGACCTTAAGCCAAATTATATTATTATTATTAGGCAAAATACCGCTGCCTTTATATCTTCTTTGAATTTCTTTTTTCCTGAAACATTGTTATTTGTCTCTCGTTTGTCGTGAAACATTCCCTGTTTTTATTCGCATTTATGTGCAACCTGTGTAGCCTCATATTTCATTCATATTTACGAAACGCCGTAGAAGATCGTCCTGAACGCCGTCTAGCATCCCAAAACAGCAGTTTGATATAAGGAAAGCTGTTGAGTTACTCTTTAAAATTACGAAAATTGGGTAGGAATTCCCGGATGACTGAGTATACACGATTCGGCAGCTCTTGCTGGAATTGGAACTTATTTAGGATAGTAATTTTTGTTGTCGCAGATAAGATGAACCCACATTGAATACAAGTAAGCGAATGCGTCCGTGTCTTATTCACAAACCTTAATTAAATTGACGGCTTTCATAGAAATCGCTCTCCTTCCAGCTTACAATTTTCCAACAAATCTTTTGTTTAGCTTCTCGGCGCCTTTGCTCCTGTCAAATGCAAGTGATTAGTCCGGCAATTAAGCTGCCGTCAATATCACTTCAGTAAGTTCACATCAATGTCTTTACTGACTGTCGCTCTACTCCGCTTCACTTCCAGCCAGCGACTCATATCTATTTATTATTCACGTTTTCGCAAAATCATATTTTCTTCGTTTTGGCGCAAGCTAATTTACCTTTTGTCTGCAATATATGTTTCCACCTCCGCTCGTCAAGCGTGTACATTTCCATAGCTCGCATATCTCCAGGCGCCCACATCCACTTGCCACTCACACATAATAACTAATTTTCCCTGTGCATAACTTTCATTTAATTTTCTTTGTATTCTTCTTCTATTATTGCAGGTTCCTAATATGCCACTGAAAATGCCAACGCACGACGAAAACGGCTGCAACACCACTACCGCCGCAAACACGAATGCCAACACACCCGCCTCAACGACGAATACATTTCGTTCGACGCCAACATCTGTTGCTACAAGCTCAGCATTGGCGGCGTCCCTCTCGCCGTTCTCTTCCTCATCAACGTCCTCGCAGTCCTCACAGTCGTCGTCGTCATCATCGTCGTCGACGTCGACGTCGACGTCTGCATCATCAGCGTTGGGGTCGTTGTCATCATCCTTGGCGTGTTTGCATCAGCAACGTTTTCTCGAATCGCGGCAATTACATGCACAACCGGTGGATGTGTCCTCGGCGCAAACAAAAGGTAAGCTCTAGTTTAATACGGTGATTTTTCTCCGTCGAAACTTATAAGTGACATACGAGTATATTCTGTATATATGAAAAATATTTGTAGTAAGCACACGGCGAAGGCTTTCGCTGAGAAATCAATTTAACATTTGTATATATAAATAAAACATAATGCCTGAAATTTATAACTAAGAAACTTATAAAACCTAAAACGTCTATTAAAATTTCGAGGTTATAGGAAATGTTACGAGGTCGTGAGTACATCCAAACTTTGTGGTTCGCTTCTTCAACCCGGCTCTTAAATATATTGATATTACTGCGTTTTCACAATAACTTTCTTCATGGCATACGTTCTAAGTATCTTTATATTTTCTGGCATAACCTCTTAAGTCCATACATATCACTTTATGAATATTGCCCGGTAAAAAAACTAGTTTCGTTCTCACTTATTTTTATGTAAATTCGAAAGATTGTTGCTCTAGCATAGATGCTTTTCTTCATAACTTATTGATTCAGAACCTTACCTAGGGAGAACCCTTATAGACTTCCGAAAGTGATGTGAGTCCTCAGTAGTAATATTTTTTGCGCTGAATTTTTGTATACATATTAAGCAAAAAAGTGTTAGAACTGGATTATTGTAAGAACTTCTTCCACTATCTGTGAGGCTATGGAAAGAGCCTCGAGTAACGGACAAGGGATTAACCCTAGTAAGGCGGTAGAACTACAATTTCTCTATCCCTCATAGCAAAATATCTAGGAATCGATACCAAACTAAATTGGAAAATGAGTATTGAGGAACATATTGGATGAGGTTATATGGCGTATTACACGTGCAAAAGAAAACTCCGCAGAAACTGGGGCTCAAAATCAAATATAGCCAGTAAATTCGAAAGAATTACCATTAATTTTTGAGATATGGAAGTATAATAATTCAAAACAGAGGATTTTCTGTACAGGGTTTACCGGTGCTATTAAGTTATCTACACTCGATACGCTTAATGTGCTCCTGCACCAACTGCCCATATCTTGTTACATGCGGAAATTGTCAACATTTTCTACTAATTAAGAAAATTGGTGTTTGGAATAGGAGGAGTGAAGGTCATATCGAGGTTCTGAACCAGCTCGATGCAAATATAAATTAACCAGACTACATAATCCCAAGGTTGGGTTTCAACAGTTATTACCAAGGGAGAATACCCTCTAGACGTGAATGGGGAAGATGTTTAGTAGAGAGAAGGATACTATCTCAATCTATACTGATTTATCAAAAATAGATTCAATGTAGAGACAGGAATATGCTCCGAAGAACTTGATAATGGGCTGTCAAAAAAGTCTTGCGGTATTTTTATTGATTTTTTTTTCGTTGAAATTGAAATTAATTTTTGATGACTCATGCCCATCTCTTGACCGATGCTACGGCTGCTATTATGCCGGTCTCTTTCGACCAATTCAGCGATTTTATCGCAATTTTCGACGACAGGCCTTCCGGAGCGTGGCGCATCTTCGACCACCTCTACACCAGAACGAAAACGTTGGAACCATCGTTGTGCGGTGGAAATGGAAACTGTATCGGGTCCATAAACTGCACAAATTTTATTGGCGGCTTGAGATGCATTTTTGCCTTTATCGTAGTAGTACTGTAAAATATGCCGTATTTTCTCTTTATTTTGCTCCATGTTTGCGACGCTATAACTCACGAACGACTTAAAAGAAACGACAATCAATCAAACAATTGTTAGCGCATGAAATGAGCTTTCCAAAAAGGTATAGCATGACCCGATACGACGAATAAAACTAGAACTACGCGCTTTCAGCGCCAACTAGCGAAAATACCGCAAGACTTTTTTGACAACCGATATATATCTCTCTCTATCCGTCTACCAAACTGAGCAAGCGTCTTCTAAATAAATAGGGAGGATATAGAAGTCTACGATTAACACGGACAACCTGGCTGGCTGCATTGCTAGCTTTGTCGACAACAAGAAATAATGCCAGCTTAGTTAACAAATGTATAAAGGCTTTAAGCTCACTGGTAGAACGACTAAACTTGTACATAATTTGAGTTACCGATTACAGCAACATTTTCGGCAATGAAAGAGCAGACGAGTTGCCCAAGTCAATAGCCTTTCTAGACGAATCTAAAGCGGAGACAACACCGTGCATGCTAGGAACGAGCAAGAACAGAACACAGAGTGAAATTTATGTGATAGCAAAAGAGATATGGTCAAAATATGACAAAACTTAAACTAAGAACTTAGTAAATATGTGCAGGAGAAGTATATACAGACTTATAACTACCATAACGGAACTTGGAGACCATGCGTTAAAAATGGGCGTGCGCTATAACAGTGCTTGCCACAGCTGCAAACTCGAACCGAGTAAGCAAATGGTTCTACACTTCCTCTGTGAGTACACAGATGATCAGGTAGTAAACCTCGTTTGAATATCTGAACATTTTACGCTGCTGTGCAGTCTTCTATCAAATGTTTGCGATTCTTTGGACGAGTTATAAAATAAAAATATTTCTAATATAAACGAAATTATTCTTCTAGGTCTAACGATTTAATTACACTCGATTCGTTCCTTACGCACACCCATTTTCGTCACTTTTAAGTGCCTACCATCTACAGACTAGCACCTAGCGCGCGCCCCTAGAAGCATGCAACATGCTTTAAGTTCACTTTTTACGCTTCAATAAAGCGTTAAAATGCGTGCAAGCATAAATTTCATGAACTTGTTGTGGTCGTGCGTCTTCCTTATTGCCCGCTAACATAAATCTTTATTGCCATGCATCGTACATATCTACTTTATACAAGTATATACACATTCATTTTCTTGTTGTATTACACACAAGCGGCAAGCGGATAGCGCGCGTATGCCTTATCAGCACGAAGGCACGCAGAGAGCAAACACGTACACTTGCATAGACCTCTGCTGTGTGTGGGTGTGTCGAGGCTCACACACTTGAACTACGTGATGAATACGCCGGAAAGTATGCTAGCCATTCGTGTAGAAAACGCAAGCAGACAAGACAGCCCGACTGGAGATTGCGTGATTTTTATTATTTTGTATTTTTGTTGTTACTTTTGTATAGTTGCTTGCAACTGGAACTTGGTTGTGGTCTTGAGTTGTGTGCATCTGCCAAGTTTTTCGCTGCTGTTTGCTTTTTATTTTGCTTCCGTTGGCTTTGCTCGTTCCTCGCACTCTGTGTCTGTGCTGCACACGAAAACGCATTTGTCTTGCCACACGCCTGTCCACGTGTGTGTGTCTGTGTGCGCTATACCGCTACTATTTACCTTTTCTTCGCCGCTCTTCCGCCACATTCGTTCGCTTCAGCCAACAATGATTTATCATTTTCAAGCGCCATTGTTGATTTTTTGCTGTTGTTTCTTAGTTTGTATTTATTTTGCGTCTTCTCGTCTCTTCAAGAAATTTATATTGTATTTTGTTGCATCCTCTGCACTCACACCACTCGCAAGCGCCGTTCAGTTTGCTGTGAAAAGACACGTATTATGATGTTGGGCTGTGCCTTTCTACACATGTGTCACTGCTCCTAAAAGTATGCATTGCTTGCGCAAAGCGTTACAGTCTCGGGAATATGGAATATCTGAGCAACAGTGCTAAGAAAAAGTCGCAGAAGCAGGAAAAGCGAAAATAGAATGTATATACACAAATACATATGTATAATTGATAAGTAAAAAACACTAAAGCGGAAGGAAACAAAAACAATGTACATATTATAGAAAACTAGTCGCAGCTGATAACGAAATGGCATTGTAAAAGTTGTTCTACTTTTGATCGAAGACTTGGTTTGGAAAATGTACACGAAACAAATAAGGCGCGTACAGCAGGCTTTCGTTTCATACAAAAGTTAGTCGAGTTCCATTTTTTGTTGTGCTTTTTGGCACGTCAATCAATATTGCATATGTTGCACTACGCTGATTATGACAAATGCGCTTTTTGATATTGTGAGCATGAATAGTTTCTGGAAATTAATTAGAATTTCGAACTAAGCAAATAAGAAATTGATCATTACTAGGTTGCATTTACTGCAAGGTTCGCTTACAAAACTATTTTTACTTACACTACGAAGCCAATCTACAAACTAACCATTTTCAAGATTGAATAGACGATCGACGGTGATTCCTGAAATTCATGCTATCTTAACTAACAAAAATCAAACCTCTACAAAATAATATATTTCGGAGAATATGATAACGGGGGATCCAAGTAGAGCTACTTTTTCATTAAACAGATCATGTTATTTTTGTTCAGTCGAATTCCTATCAACCCATATTTGAAGTTACTATTCTTACTTCCCGTTTTGTGCGGAAAATTGTGACTAACTGCAACTTTCAATATATTTAGTTACCAATCTGCCCTGTTGAGTAATGCCTGTAAAAATTATATATTGTGTTAAATTAGGTTGGATTAAGAGGTCGATCCCAACATGGATCACATTTGAACAACTTAAAACGCCAGTCCGTTGTGGGGCCTAAAACTTCTACAAGTATATAGTAGATCAAAAGACCCTAACAAATCGACAAAGCGCTTTGAGTCTAATTGAGCGTAATTTGTTCAGACGGCTAATGTAAGATTCGGCTATGCCTCCTATCCCGCCGAAGGTAGGATTGTCGAGACGTTTCAGCCAAAGTCTTGCAAAGGCTGTACAGTGGAGGAGAAAGTGCGTGTATTTTTTCACTTCACCTCCTCCATACACCTTTGACAACGTGCGTCCGTGAAGATATTTAGGCTTGCCGCATTGTATATCTATTGGGCAATTGTGCAACAATTTGTGGCAACATCAACTTTGCTAAATGCAAGTAGTTCAGTAGATACCCTGCGTTATACTCGAGGTTAAAAGGATCTTGCAGTCGCACAAGAGCAGTTCGTCGTTCGTCTGCTAAATGCACGCCAGGTCCATTGGCACAGTGCTAGAAAGCAAGATGACAATGAACATCCAACTCGTTCTTATTCCGATGCGAGCGGAGCAACCTTTCGCTAGCTCTTCAAATTTGCAGTTACCAGCGATTCCGCTAAGACCTGCGATTCCGCAATATCCGGCTCCCAAACGAGTCTAATGATAAACCAAGTTGATGCTGTTTCTACGGAGGACAGACACTCTTTGACTAGCTCTGAGCACACAGTTAGCGGGCGCAGCCACTCTGCTGTCGGAGTGAATGCTTATCTCCCTGAAAGCTGCACTTCCTAGCAAATTGGCTACTGCCACCGTAATAGCAGTAAAAAAACACTGCAGTGGTCCGGTACCTAAAATTATGTATGGAGTAGAATCAGTGAATTTTTAACCCAAGAAAAGTTACTCCTTAAGGTGAAGATTCAAGACAGTTTATCCCGGTCAGAGAGAGGAAATGTTATCATTTTTAAATTGCACTTAATTTCAAAGAGAATATCTCATCCAGGCGTCATTCTGCTAACAATTTACTCAAAAATTGGCTCGGGATTCCAAAAGTCAGTCATATCTGAAGAGAGAATTAGAGCTTTTAAAGGTTACACGAAACATTTAATAATTAATTCCTCACAAAGTATCCAATGCAAAGCCAGAGACCTTTTATTTGACTTTACCGACGATGGCACTGAACAAAGCAAAATGCTGAAAAATGCGAAAATCTATTGACTCGAACGCACCAAAGTATATGCATAAACAAAACGCTATCGACACACTAGGCACTTCGTTTTAAATCACATTTCCCGACCGTATTCTCTTTTCTTCACACACAGTCTCTCTCTCCTCCACCTCTCCAATGCGACATTTATAGCAAAGTGCAGTTCGAGAATCGAAAAAAATGCGAAACTACTGCTGCTGCTCGGGGAGAGTGCAAATATTGACTGCAATGAAAAAGAAATTGAGAAGCTCCACTCCCGACGAGGATATGTTTTGATTGCTAAGTGAAAGGATTAGTTAAGCTGCACCTTGTGCACACAGGCACACTCTTGCACAAGCATACAGGCATGGTGGCTAAGGCAGTGCTGCATCGAATATCCAACGGAGTTGAACTATCGCAGTTTGCACACCTGCTGTTTGCTCGTTCTTTCTCCACTCTCTACTTTTATCCATGTTTGCTTAGCTAAAAGCTGCAGTTAGCAAAGTGCCGTGCATTATTTAGATTTCTCTGTATATATGTGTGTGTGTATATCTCTTGGGAGAGAAGTGTGCCAGTGTGTGAGTCAACATTTCGAGTATGGTTAAAAAAGAAAGATATACCTATTTGAGTATTCGCTATGCTTTATCATTTGTAGAGTATTTATATACAAGTATATGTGAGACTCGACGAGCTTAAGGTCTGAAATATACTGAATTTTTACTTAAATCACATCTAAAAGACAATGCTTAGTGGAAATTGATATTGGAAAGACATTTCGAAAGTAATTTTGTAATGCCTCTCTCATAGGAACCTCGTCCTTATAAGCAAAGAGCTGAGATGGTCGATTTTCTTAAGCTTGTCTTAAGAGAGTTTTTCGCCAGCAAAATCATTCGCCTAAGAGTAGAACAGGTAGGAAACAGTAGACGCCAGATCCGGATAGTAACGTACATGCAGAAGAACATCCACCCAAGCTAGCGAAGCTTTTGGTGAGTCACAAAAGTTGTGTGAACCCTCGTGATGATATCTCCTATATGTCAAATATGGCCGTTTATGAGCGATTACTCTTTTCAGCGACACATTTTTCCAAGCACTGTCTTGGAGAAAAGACCCTCAGCTTTGGTCGCCTATTTCGATTAAAGGTGTTTAATTCCCCGACATTCCTTTTTATACCCTGAGCAGGATATAAATATTAAGTTTGACATAAAATTTGTAACAACCCCAAGGAAACGTCGGATACCCTTTAAAATATGTAACGAAATTAATAAGACATCGACCTAAAATTCTAACGTTCTACTGTTCATTTATCGGAACCGCCGATATCGGACCACTATAGCACTTAGTTGCAATGCAAATTGAACTATCGAAATTAAGTTCTTACAGGAAGAACTTTTTTATTTCTCAACATATCCTCACGAATTTTGACATGGATTACTGTTCACTGTCCTGCCATACAAACTGAACATTCAAAATCAAGTATGGAAACTTTTATTTGTGAAGGATATTTTATTGATAATATTATCATACAGTTTTGATATATACCTACATTATCATATGGTCATACGATAATGACGAATGTAGATATTTGCTAAATAGTATACCATATACATACCAGGGGTGCTATATATATTTCTGGCCTAATAATGAAAATAGGAATATTTATCAACGAAAATGGTTTTATTGTTTTTCAAAATATTCTCCATCAAGATTTATACACTTTTGCATGCGCTCAAACCAATTTTCGAAGCACTTTTTCCACTCCGATGGAGACACCTCCAAAACATTATTTTTGAATGCTTCAACAACATCTCCTGGCGACGAAAATCGTTGACCACGCATTATTTTCTTGATGTGTGGGAATAAAAAGAAGTCACTGGTTGCCAAGTCAGGGCTGTACGGCGAATGACCCATCAATTCGACGTTTTGGCCGGTCAAAAAGGCGCTGGTTTGAGCCGATGTGTGAGAGCTCGCATTGTCATGGTGCACAATGATTCGTCTTATCGGGTGATTTTTAAGAGCTTGATAACTTTTTAAAAAAAAACGCATAAAATTTGCAAAATCTCATCGGTTCTTTATTTGAAACGTTAGATTGGTTCATGACATTACTTTTTGAAGATAATTTCATTTAAATGTTGACCGCGGCTGCGTCTTAGGTGGTCCATTCGGAAAGTCAATTTTGGGCAACTTTTTCGAGCATTTCGGCCGGAATAGCCCGAATTTCTTCGGAAATGTTGTCTTCCAAAAGCTGGAATAGTTGCTGGCTTATTTCTGTAGACTTTAGACTTGACGTAGCCCCACAAAAAATAGTCTAAAGGCGTTAAATCGCATGATCTTGGTGGCCAACTTACGGGTCCATTTCTTGAGATGAATTGTTCTCCGAAGTTTTCCCTCAAAATGGCCATAGAATCGCGAGCTGTGTGGCATGTATGTAGCGCCATCTTGTTGAAACCACATGTCAACCAAGTTCAGTTCTTCCATTTTGGCAACAAAAAGTTTGTTAGCATCGAACGATAGCGATCGCCATTCACCGTAACGTTGCGTCCAACAGCATCTTTGAAAAAATACGGTCAATGATTCCACCAGCGTACAAACCCACCAAACAGTGCATTTTCGGGATGCATGGGCAGTTCTTGAACGGCTTCTGGTTGCTCTTCACCCCAAATGCGGCAATTTTGCTTATTTACGTAGCCATTCAACCAGAAATGAGCCTCATCGCTGAACAAAATTTGTCGATAAAAAAGCGGATTTTCTGCCAACTTTTCTGGGGCCCATTCACTGAAAATTCGACGTTGTGGCAGATCGTTCGGCTTCAGTTCTTGCACGAGCTGTATTTTATACGGTTTTACACCAAGATCTTTGCGTAAAATCTTCCATGTGGTCGAATAACACAAACCCAATTGCTGCGAACGGCGACGAATCGACATTTCACGGTCTTCAGCCACACTCTCAGAAACAGACGCAATATTCTCTTCTGTACGCACTGTACGCATTCGTGTGGTTGGTTTAATGTCCAATAAAGTAAACTGAGTGCGAAACTTGGTCACAATCGCATTAATTGTTTGCTCACTTGGTCGATTATGTAGACCATAAATCGGACGTAAAGCGCGAAACACATTTCGAACCGAACACTGATTTTGGTAATAAAATTCAATGATTTGCAAGCGTTGCTCGTTAGTAAGTCTATTCATGATGAAATGTCAAAGCATACTGAGCATCTTTCTCTTTGACACCATGTCTGAAATCCCACGTGATCTGTCAAATACTAATGCATGAAAATCCTAACCTCAAAAAAATCACCCGATATGTTACATGACGGTCTTGCATTATCAGTTCACGTACGGCATCGATGTTTTCTGACACAACGGCTGTTTTTGGACGACCTTCACGGAATTCATCTTTGAGCGAGCGTCGGCCACGATCGAATTCGTTGTACCAGTTTTTCACAGTGCTATAGGATGGTGCTTCATAGCCATACAAAGATTTTAGTTCATCGATGCACTCTTGTCGTGATAATCCACGTTGAAAGTTGTGAAAAATGATCGCACGAAAATGTTTACGAGTTAATTCCATTTTTTGGCCCAGATGAATTTTTTAATTCCCTGTAAATAAAACAATTCACGATTAAATGACAAAACGTTCTGAGTAATGTTATGCTAAAAAATGTCAAACTTTCCAATGGAAATGTCAAATTGCACCTGGCAACACTTAGTGTTGCCTAGGCCAGATATATATATAGCAGCCTCCGTAGTATGAGTTATTTAGCTCGCCCTGAATTTTAATTTTTGTTTGGATAGTGAGTTGGTTTTTACTCGTGTTATGCGACGTAAGGAAATTTGACGAAAGTGAAGAGGTGTAACGTCTCCACAGAAAGTCCATCAAATCATTACAACAGCTGGTCCATACATAACTATAGGTATAGTTTTCAATTTAGTCCTTTTGTGCTTTGTGCCTTGTACTTCTCCACCGCTAGTTCTAATCAGTCGCATGAAAATTCAATAACTTTATACTTAGTCACTGCCGTAGCCCTTCCTGAGGAAGAACGTGTCAGCGGTGAGAATGGTTGGTATGTTCCTCAAGCTGATGGCTCATTAGTTTGGGTCTCAACTGAAGAGGGTGAGCAACTGTGGCCGATTTAGAGCAACGGGAAGAAATGCAGGGTCGTCAGTTGCCAGCACCAGTGAAATTCTACCTCTACACAAATACCAACCCGTCCAAAGGACAAAAGATTACCGAAACTGTCAACTCCATTACCAATTCCAACTTCGATGCCAGCAATCCATTGAGGTATGATATAAACTGGTTGAAAAGTGTTTTCAAAATCTGGTGATGCTATATAAGTGCAACCACTAAACTCCACAGATTCGTTATACACGGTTGGACCCAGAGCTACATCGCCGGTATGAATAAGGATATTCGTGCAGCTTGGTTGGCACGTGGAAAATACAATGTGATCGTTGTCGATTGGGCACGTAGACGTTTCGTCGACTATGCCTCCTCTGTTGTTGCTGTACCAATGATTGGCAAAAAAGTGGCCAGCATGATTTACTTCTTTTGGTCGAGAACTTTGGTGTGAGTTTGGATGAAACCGAAGTGATTGGTGACGGTTTGGGTGCTCATGTAGCCGGTTATGCTGGTAAGAACATCAAAAATGGATTACTTCACGCCATAGTCGGTTTGGATCCCGCCCTGCCACTCTTCGGTTACAACGGTTACAACGTTTGAATATATATTATATTAAGACACGTTTACAGACTAACATTATATTGACATTATTTTGTTCAAGCTTAGAGGAGAACTCGTTAATAGTTCGTTTAATAATCAGAAGCAATATTTGAAATAGTGAACTTCCAAATTCTTTCATCAACCCTCTCTGAGAGTTAAATTTATTACGAAAATGTATGGAAATGATCCTTGAGGAGATCATCTACCTTCACCCTCAAATGTCGGGTCAATTTCTAATGCTGGATTGCAAAACAATCTACACATGACATTCGCAGAGATTCCCAAGAAGCTGCTCATTTGTCGGTACCGCTGATATCGAACCACTGCAGCATATAGCCATCGTGCAAACTGACCTATCCAAATCAAGTTGTCGTATAAAATCTTTGTAGGATATTATAGCTTCGCTGCAACCGGAGTTAACGTTTTTTTTTTATTTTGTTCTTTTTTTGACTCCCTTTTATGAACATTTGAAATTCTAAAAAAAGTGAAAAAAATATTTAATCAGATTTTTAAGCGAATAAAGTTAGCGCCGGGCCGGGCTTAAGTTTCATCAGCTATACCTAGCCTACTTCCAACTCATATCACTCCCACGGAACGACTAGATTAAGTATTACTTCTTAGGAGAGAGAAAGGCTTTAAGTCTCATCTGTCATCCGAAGTGACTGAAGCCTACTATACTGTATATGCCTCAGTGTTGTCATAATTAGAGCTGACGGTTCGCTGACAGCTTTCATTTTACCAGAGGACTGACACAAGAGCACTGTCAAATTTTCCTCCGCAAAACTAGCGTCAAGTGAAGTTTTTAACTTTTCGCTTACATTTGAAAAATGGGGACATTGGAAAAACTCGTGCTCTGAGTCTCCTATGCACTCGGTACATGTCGAACAGTACGGACTAACGTTGTGATGGAAGCGGAACAGATAGTTTCAAGCATCCATGTTCACTCAGTATTTGGATTAGGTGGAAGTGTAGGTCCGCAGTTATCTATCTATCCACGAATGGATGTCCGTGACTAGTCTGTGGGTCCACCGACATTTGAAGTTTTCTACCATTGCTGCCACATTGTGAAGCGTTTGGTTCTCTCCTCTTCTTTTACGACTACAGACAGCTCTGATGGCTGATCCAATGACGCGAATTCGACTCCCTGGATGTCAATAGGCGGCATACTAGCTAGAACTTCAGCAGTGTCGCTTGATATCGTTTGGAAAGCACTTTTTAATCGTCTTGAATTATGAAGTGATATGAATAAGCATTTCGAATTCTACGGTAAATCACAATTTTCAGACTTTTTCCAAAATATTTAATTTTTCTGCAATTTTTAGCTTAAATCCATAAAATATCTTAATTTTATTTGTATATATGTATACCGATACCTTTACTACGTTTTCGAATATTTAGTATTTGTATTTACCTTTGACTTAAAGTCAAATACCGAGTGGTTGTTTGTATACTTTTGTATCTATTCCAATATCTAGTTGTATTTGTATTTGTGCAGCAAATTGTGCATGTCAAAGTACACACACTTGAAGTGAAATGAAAGAAAAATCAAGAAAATTATATATACCTAAATAAAACTGTTATCCGCAGACGCAATTTTCAGCTAACAAAGCGCCACACAGCCGACAAGTGAAGCGAAGGCATAAAATTGCCGAAACACTTGCCAAGAAAAATAAACACAACTTACAGGTTTAGTACTGAGCTATTGAAGAGGATAGTGAGGTTATGGCTGTGCATGATGTGGACGCCACATTTTGACTAAGAAATGTACTTTAAAGCAGTCAAATCTGAAAGGAATGAAGGAAGCGCTACTGTAATGGATATGTACGTCATTGTTTTTGTTGTTGTTTTTTTTATTTTTACCACAATTTTTGAGTGTTTATATTTTTATTTCAATTTAATTTTATTGTTTTAGTTTTCTTCCGTACAGCGCCGAAACACTTTTGCTTTCGGTTGACTGCAGCGCCCTCTTTTACTTTTTACATTTATTCACCTCCATTTTTCCTCCAACGCATTAAACAAATTTTATTTACCGTTAACATCAAACCCTCTTCGATCTTCAGCGTTTTTCACTTTATCCACCGATACATTCCCACCCACTTCTCTCAGTGACTCCCACACAGCGAAGACTGCTATTCGAGTTTAGCGTTAAGAAATTTCTCTAACGTCTGTGCCTTTTCAAGCGTTACGTCACGTTCACAGCGCGTACTCCATTTGAAGTTCTCCATACCACATTTGCTAAATTCCCCAGCGCGCTACGACAGTATACAAAACCAGTAGAAAGCAGGAAATAGCAACAAATAATTAATACAAATCGAGTGTGAATGTAAAAGAAAAAGGAATTCCCGGCGGACGCCTTGCGCATTGTGCATTAAGTGTCCATTATTTTGATGACACGCTGCTGGTCTGCCAATCACGCTGTCTGCATACATTATTTTATTGGCTTTTTTCTATGCTTTTATCACCATGCCTCTCGCATTCCATTTTGTCCACACTTATTTTTATTGATAAACTGAAAAGCAATTGAGGCCTTTGAATCTTTCGATATCTTTCGCCGTTTTGTTGGGCGAGCAACCAATTTCCATTGATTCCTAAATGTAGGCAATAGCACTCGGCACTCGGCACGTCCATAAAAGTCAAATGCCGTGCGTTCAACTTGAGCTAGCAGTACATAAAAGATTTAATGCCGATAAATGTATATCCACTGATAATTTTACATCGCTTAGGTATTGAGTAAAGTTTGGTTAGATAATAAATGTTTCTTCAACTTTCAATCGTAAGCATTTTTATACTATATAGTCTCAAATAATAATGGGTTGTCAAAAAAGTTTTGCGGTATTTTTATTGAATTTTTTTTTTATTGAAATTGAAATGAATTTTTGATGACTCATGCCCAGCTCTCGACCGATGCTACGGCTGCTACTATGCCGGTCTCTTTCGACCAATTCAGCGATTTTATCGCAATTTTCGACGACAGGCCTTCCGGAGCGTGGCGCATCTTCGACCATCTCTACGCCAGAACGAAAACGTTGAAACCATCGTTGTCCGGTGGAAATGGAAACTGTATTGGGTCCATAAACTGCACAAATTTTATTGGCGGCTTGAGATGCATTTTTGTCTTTATCGTAGTAGTACTGTAAAATATACCGTATTTTCTCTTTATTTTGCTCCATGTTTGCAACGCTATAACTCACGAACGACTTAAAAGAAACGACAATCAATCAACCACGTATTAGCGCGTGAAATGAGCTTTCCAAAAAGGTATAGCATGACCCGATGCGACGAATAAAACTAGAACTACGCGCTTTCAGCGCCAACTACCGAAAATACCGCAAGACTTTTTTGACAACCTAATACTAACCATAGCAGCAATTTTAAACTTAATGAATTGGTCATAGTGAATTGATTAGCACCCGTTTTGTGATGGACCAGAAAGATGCTTTCGAATTCAGAAAATATTACCAGCCATATACATATGTACATTTGAATATGTTGAGCAGAGTTAAGTAAACACAGTTTTAATCTAAGATGGCGCATGACTTTATTGAATTTGTTCTACATAAGAACAAAGTAAAAAGAAAATTAAATTTAGTGATGCCAGATTTATATTATTTCATAACGAAGTAACTGCTTTTTTGGCCATAAAAATCCCGGAAATATTTGTGGGTGCAATCTCAATCATTTTGTAAGCACATTAGCCATCTTCGACTCTATTTCCAACATGTGCTGATCTCCATACAATAATACGGTGGTTTGATAGGTTGATAAGTTACTTTGTCTTAGTTATACGTTTTCGTCTTCTCTAAAGTCTCCATAGAATAATAATTGAGTATATTCCAAGTTATTGTAGAAGTCGATTGCCGCTTGAATATACGCTCATCCTAATATTTAATCCGAATATAGAGAGTGCAGTGAGATTAGAAAAGAAGATTTTCGATAGTAAATTTCAACAATATTCCAATTAAATTTGGTAGTAATTTAATAATTGAAATGCTAATCGGTTATGTGTATTTAAATCGATAACTGAACTTATGAAACTCATGATTTACGGTAGCAAAAAGCTCATAGTACCATCCAATGAGCTGCAATCAGAACTTAAGATTGATATTCAAGCTCTTCTTAAACTGAAGTTGTAACCACTAGAACGCCGAGTGAGAATTAATGTACATAAACCTATTGATCTTTTTGCTTCTAAACTTACTGCTGCTCTGTTTTTGTAAAATCAAGACTCAAACGCTCTGGATTACACCTTCAGCCATGCAAGGGAACTAAATGGAATAGAAATTAGATATTAATGAAATATTTGTACCCTGTACAGGGTATATTGGGTATATTAAGTTTGCAACCAAGTTTGTTCGTAAGTTGCCTTTTGTGTTTAGGAATTTGGCAATCCCAGTGTTGCAATCTGGCCACTTTATCGTAAAGTTTGACATTTTTGATGTTATATGTACTCAGAACGTTTTCACATACGAGCGCTATTTGTGTTGTTTACAGTAACTTAAAATATTCCACACGGCCAAAAAATGAAATTAAATCACGAACATTTCAGCGCAATAATTTTTTTTACAACTTTCGAGGTAACTCAATTTTTGGCAATGAAGCTCCGTTAAAGACCAGTGTTTATCGATGGTATGGTGAATTCAATCGAGATCGTAGATTACTTCAAGACGAATATCGTGAAGTTCGTTCAAAAACCGTTGTTGTTCCGGAACCTATTGATTCTGTGCCCAAAATAGTATTGCAAGATAGTCAAATGACTTATCGTGAGATTGAGATAAATATAGTCATTAGTGGGAGCAGCATAAATTCAATATTGCATGAAAATTTGATTATAGAAACATTTTTTTCATGTGGGATCCCACACAATTTTCGGAACGCTGTGAAAGAGCCTCGTGCCGATTCTTCGAGAGAAATGTTTAAAAAAATTTCCAAACAAATGGTTGCTTGTTGTTCTGGAAAAACTAAAGCAATACAGAATAATAAATTGTGAGTGGTGCACAATCATTTGCTTGCCAGTTGGCTTTAAAAAAATCGGGAAAGCCAACCACCGAAAATAGAGCACTCTTCCCAACGACAATGCGAGCTCTCATACATCGACTGAAACAACTGCATTTTTGTGCACTCAAAAAATAACCTCCTTATAGTCCTGACTTGGGATCGAATGACTTCTTTTTATTACCTTACGTAAAAGATAAACTACATGGTCAACGTTTTTCGACTCCTCAAGAGATAGTTGATGCGTTCAGAACACATATTTTGGTGATATCTCAACCAGAGTGGCAAAGGTACTTCGGGAACTAGTTCAAACGCTATTCAAAGTGTATAGATCTCTTTGGAAAATATTTTTAAATACAATAAAGCGATTTTCGATGATTAACGTTTGTTTTTCTGTTCAAATCCCGAAATTTAAAAGGTAACCTAATACTATAAGCATGATCAACGTGACGAGCTGATTTAATTAAGCCACGTCCATCTGTCTGTCCATATGTCCGTCTGTATATACGCGAACTAGTTTCTCAGTTTTTGAGATATCGGTCAAGAAATTTAGCAAACCTCCTTTTACCCTAAGAAGCTGAACATTTAACGGCGATAGCGCACCACTAAAGCATCCAGCTGCTATATGAAGTGTTGAATTAAAGTCAAGTTCTTGTGTGAAAATTTTTTAATTTGACAATATATCTTCACAGAATTTAGCATGGATTACTGCTAAAGACAACGCAACAATATCTGAAGAGCTTCTCCAGATCGGACCACTAAATCAGATAGCTGACAGCAAAGCTTAGCTATCAAAATAAAGCTACATATATATGGTAACTAATGTGAATGGTATTATAGCTTCGAAGTTAGCTTTTTTCCTTGTTTTCTCTTTTTTTTATCTAACTCTCCTATCTTCACGGCATGCTTTTTATGCCTATTTTATTATGCGACGATACTAAGTGTCGTAAGCGTTTATCCCTTTAGAAAATCTTAGTTCATTTTGCTATTTTCTCAAACTTGCTTATTATTTTCATATTATTTAAAAATCTCTTTTGAAAGCAATTCCTTATCAAACCTCTACAAACAGTTTCAGCGCTTCAATTTATTTACCAAACAAGTAACACACCTAAAGTGCTCTAAACTTTCCCCTTCCGTGTATTTAAACTAGCTATTAGCTAATAAAACAACATCGTTCAGCCAAAATAAAGACATTTACCATACACCGACCCTCTGAACGAACTACAGCCAAAATAATACCCCTCATACGCCTTTATCAATTCCATTTATTTCTGAAAATAAAAGAAACGTGCAAAAGTTATTTTGCCTCCAACCCGTTTTATCAGGCGCTCGCATTTCTAGCATTTCTTTCAATTTCTATGCGCTCATTCTAATCTAAACAATTTGTGTGCCCGCTATCCACTCTGGCGCATAACTGGCAACAGTTGAAACTAACTATTGAAAACGCAACTCAAAGGCCTCCGGCATTCATTCGCCCCCTTCCTCTACTCGTCTTACTGCCGTTTTCCGGCCCGAAATTTTTTTTTTATTTTTCTAACTTGTTTGCTGCCATTACATGCAATGCTTTGCATACAACTAGGCGCGCATTCACAGTGGACGTACACTTTTCTACGTGGTGCAGTTGTATGTGTGCATGTATGTGTGTGCGTGAAACGCCACTCGATTGCTATTACATTTTGTTAGTGCTACTGCTCCTGTAGTTGTTCATCCGCTTTGGCTCTTCCGCTCGCTCCCCTGCACCGCTTTTACTTCACTTGCACGCTCAGGCTTGTATTTGGCTTTATTTGCCCTTTTGACTGCTTGTGCTTTCGAATCCAATTTGACTTGTATATGCGCGATTTCAATTTCAGATAGTTTTCTTAACATTTCACCTCCTCTTTCCTGCCTGCTTGTTGCGCCATACCTTTGCATTTCTCTGCTACTGTGGCAGCGTTCACTGCAGCCTTTCAGGATATTTGCATTTGCAAGTCTAGCCAACCATACCTTTTAAACTCATTTCCTTTCGAAACGTTTTCTTCTCTCGTCTTTTTTCTTGGCTTTCTTGCTACGGTTTGCCTTCTTCAAATCCACATTCACCGTTTGACCGCTCCATGGCTCTTGACTGCATTGGTCAATTTATTTTTACTACTTCAAATATTACTGCTACTTAAATCTGCAGTCGTCAGTCAGTCAGTCGCTGCTGCCGCTCACTCGCTTCATGCATCTCACCCTCCCTCAAGCTTTACTTTTCTGCCACAATCGTTTACTGCGTTGCCACGTCTTTGGCATGCTTGCTTGCTTTACGTGTACATGGTAATTTGCCTAGTTGTATGCTTCAATAAGCTTTACTTTAAATTTTAACATCTCCGCCACCGCCGTCAACCCCTTGAGAAGTTGCGCTCCACCGCCAGCAGCCGGCTTCTAGTTTGTATATTTTATTTCATTTTATTTTTTCTTACTACAGCAAATTCTTCTGAACTCTAGCGCAATACATACGGCTTTGACTACAGCGCCATCTATGTGCAACCCAAACCCACCGTGTTTTGCACTCAAATGTGTGTTGCTTGCAGAAACGCGCCTTTCCACACTATTCCTTGGCCCATTGCGACTATGTGAATATGTGAAATGGCCTCTTGGGATTTCATGCTTACAACTCAGCATATGTCCATCCGCCCGCTTGACTTGTTTCTTCCTAATGCTTGTTTCTTACTCTTAGCGCTCGCTGTAGTTACGGAAGCTAACATCTTGGTTAGTTCTGCTTCATTGCCCGCAGTCTTGTGCGATGTGTATTTACTACAGATCGCCCGGCTATTCTCCACTCTTGTATTCTGCACAACATTATATTTATTGATTGGAAAATTGTTGTCCTCAATCTTAGTCCATGTGTCCTTTTGCTGTTTATTTGTCTGCGCATCTGTGTGTGTGCGTAAATTCTCCGGACACCACTAACTATCTGCGCGTCCAGCTGCCTGTCTAAATTTATAAATATCTGTCTGGTCGTTTGTTTTTCTTCAACACACACCGAGACCGAGACTTTCCTACCATTCGCATCCCTCGATACACTCATCGATGATGTTAAATTAGGACTTTATGTTATTTGTTTTATATTTGTGAAATTTATTGGTATGCACATTTACCCAACAATTGAATCTCGGCCCTTTTTTGCCCTTTCATCACCATTTCCTACCGGCCACAAGCCTTTCCACGCCAACTAGAAAGAAAGCGAAGACCTTCACGGCAAATTTTCAAGTCGATTTATCATCTTCGAAATATTGTTTGTCAAATTAATGGAAAACTTCTTACGACCCGTAACATTTGTGCTTGTGAGTTTTATTTGTCTTTGCTCAAGGGTGCTTTTGGCAGGCTTTTTAATTCAAATTTGATTGTCCTATTTGTTTTCGAAAGCCAGACACAAAAGTACAAATGGTCGATTGTAAGAACTTTGAATTCCGTCTTGGACTTACTTTTATTGACAAAAAGTGTTTTGTTGGTTTTGTTTGTGGTGATTGAACGAAAAATTATGTGCGCAGAGAAAAAGGATACACTAGTTTTGAGTGGAATGTGTAACGGAGTGTGAGGCAGGAACAAGACATCAAAGTTTGTTGCAAATAACTGAAGGAAGTTGCTTGTAATTATATATGAATGGTATTTACTTTTCGAACATGAAGATTTATGATTAAAGCAAGTAAGAAATCATTAAGGTAACAAGTCTTTAATTAAAATTAACAACAAACTTGGACATATTGAAGACTACCCATAATTCTGTAAAGCATCCATTAATATTGCTGACTTTAGACTAAGTGAAGCTAATTGCTTAGCCGATATCGGGCTTAGAACTTTTGAAACTCTGGCGTACTTCTAGTCCATTCCAAATTATTCAAATCATTAATACATTGTTTAGGTAATTACTGCTAGTTTTGCTTTGAGATCTCATATTACGAAGTATGTGTTTAGTGGTTAGGAGTCATGAAGAAATTTGAGCAGGAAGGCTGGTGATAAGAGTTTTGAACTGTCATTGTTAATTCGAAACTCACTGCGTAAATTAATAGAATGGTCTTACTGATAAAGAGCCACTGCAATTTCAGACTTCAGGACCACTGCCCAATCTTCAAGCAGTGCTGAGTGCCATTGTGAAAGCGACAAGTCAAGTGCTTCTTCTTTTAGAGACTTATTTCGTGAAAGTAACAATGGCAGTGCAGCGCTCTGAGCTCACAGACTCCTATGGGAAAGCGTGTCATGGTGTGCGATAATTTTTTCTGCCAGCAAACTATTTTATTTTTTAAAATTAAAAACGTAGCATAATTAAATAAGGATTTGACTTGACTTGACAAAATTTGAAAACAAAAGAATTAATTATTTTAAAAGTAATGCTTATTTGTGTTGATTTATTTCCAACCGAAATTTCTTGCGGTGACCATCACAAGTTATTGGCAATTAGACAAAAAAACTTAAAATATAAAATTAAGTTTTTTTTGTCCAATAAAATTAAGTTTTTTTTTGTCTAATTGCCAAAAATTTGTGCCAGATCGCAGCTTCTTTTATAATTAACAAAATGGCGGCCTCAGGGAATTTTTTTAATATTTACAGGTTTTCGAGAAAAAACCAAAATATAATTGTTGAAAATCGAAATTAAAAAAAATAATAATTCGATCAAGAACTAGTTTCGGAAACCTGTATAAACTTCAATGAAATCTATCTAGCGGTTTTCGAACTACATTGGTCAACAGTTCTCAAGAATTGGGACTGCCTCAAACCACCACCTGGACTTGCCTTGGAACAACTTGAAAACGATAACGATGCTTTTAAGAAAATCATCTTCTCCGATGAGGCTCAATTTCATCTGAGTGGTGCGGTAAATAAACAAAACTGTCGATTATGGTGCGAAGAAAATCCACAAATTATTCATGAACAAACATTACATTCAACTAAATTGACAGTTTGGTGTGGTTTTTGGTCTGGTGGAATCAGCGGTCCGTACTTCTTTCGAAATGAAGCTGATGACACCGCTACTGTTAATGGACAGCGTTATAGATCGATGATAACCAACTTTTTGTGGTCGAAATTAGAAGAAGTTGTTCTTGACAACATCTGGTTTCAACAAGACGGGGCTACGTGCCACATTAACGAAACTTTAGGAACTCCTACAGGCAAAGCAAGCCATGAATAAAGCTAAAAATATTATCGTACTTCAGGGACATGTATATCAATATAATAACAGAAGAATTCGGAGAATTGGACTCACCAAATCCGGGGAGTCTCAAATTTTAAAATTACCGTTATTTTCTGAACACACCACGTATACACGAAGACTAGGCGAAAGGTTATTCCCTATTCCTGACGTTGAGGTTACCTTGAATGTAATGCATGGAATTCAACACTGTCTTTCACACAGCCTCAATTTTCCGAGACCAAGCGAAAAACAGCATGGCCACAGCTTCTCAGCCACTCAGATGAATCACTTGGTACTGAAGTAAGTGGCCTCGGTGAAGGTTTTGTCAGCCTATACTCATAACCTTAGATTTTGGAAATTCTCATAACAAAGGTCTGGGTAAAAAAACAGCAGCCTAAAATATGTGTTCACGAAAAAGCAAAAGTATTTTACCACAATGTCTTCAACGATCTCTCGACCGTCTTTGAAGGCTTTGTAGCACTCATAGGCTTGTGTTTTTGATAGAACTGAATCACTGTAAGCCTTTTCCAACATTCGCAAAGATTCCGTATACAACATTTGGTTAGAAATACAAAATTTGAGGCAAATTCTTTGTTCGATATTTTTATTCATTGTAAAAATCGAAACGCAGTACTGATGTGTACCGACTTAAGCAGCTGCTGTAAACAAACTGGTTGACAGAGCGCGCTCATATTTGCCATAGTAATTAAGGACAGTCCTACCTTAACAACTTAAACAAAATACATGTTTTTGAAATATCATTTATTACTGAAAATTGTATTTAATTTTATTTTTTCTTCTACACTTCAAGAAAATATTAATTTGCTGAATACAACATTTAGTTGTCCACAAATCTACGCGTTGTACTTTTTCTATCGCTTGAAAATTCCAATTTCCTTTCAATTTGCTATTTCCAAATTATAGTTATATATTTTTTTTCGAGTGAAAAGTTCTCAAAACACTGCACAAGATTAAATTAAAATCAATTCAACTTTCACACCATCTGCTGGCGCACCGATTTTCAATTAACTCACTCCTCATTTCCGATAAGCACACTATCACACATGCGCACCACACACACACACACACTTACAAATCGCCACAACTTTCTATTTACTTACTGCGCATTTCTTGGATCCGTTCGGCTCTGCTCATATGCCCGCCCGAGTTTCCTTGACATTTCCGTCTACAAATTGTGCGGTCACTTAACTAGTCGTACATATAGTACCCCATCCTTGCCCCACCGCAACAGCTACTAACACACATCGTTTTAAAAGTTTGAATTCCTCGCATTCTTCTTGAATGCTTTGGTCCCACATACTGTCGTCCCGTTGTCCCGTTGTCCTGCCTTCCTGCTGACAATCACTGTCGTCTGCACGTCGTTTTTGTTATTTCAACATCTTTTTAAATAAAGGGTGTGTACGCAACGACTTAGTCATGTGTGTAAGCACCTTTGACGCTTATGCTATCCATCTCTATACGTAAGGGTGTGTGTGTGTGTTTCCGGTGTATCTTGGCACATTCTTAAATCGAATTCTGTTTGTTTACCTTGGCAAAACTAATACACAATTGTTTTTTTGCCCTTAGTCTTAATGGAAATTCACAAACACACATGCACGTTATGTATCCATTATACATACATATATACACACACATATATTAAATATACATAAAGTATATAACCATACATGTGTGTGTTTGAAAATTATCTTGCCGTTTTATCACTGTTGCGTTGGTCCTTTTAAAAATGTCATTACTCGTTTGTGCGCTTTTCAACTTTCTCTTATCGCTCCATTGTTGTTATTGTAATCCTGCGAAGGGACTGTGGCAAGCGTTCGCAAAGCCAGAAAGGGCGAAACTTACGCCATAACACTGTACTATGCAAGCCCTGCCTCATACCAAAGCACTCATACATATACACACATATTTATGTATATGTATAGTATGTATACATTCTTATGTGTGTGTGTTGGCATACCCGCTTAAGTGTTCAAACTGTTCTCCTGCCATAGTGGTCAGTTTCCTTGATTTGCTGGACTTTTCCTCAATTTCTTTTCATGCGGTGCTCATTTGTACGCTCATTGTTGTTGTTGTCACACATTGCGTTGCAAATGTCAAATCGCATTTGTTTTAAAGCTCTACACACAGCTGTCACTTGAAATTTACGAATTTATTCAATTTGTGCAGAGATTACCATAGAACTTGTGGGGGCATTAATGTCAACTTGGCAAAGTAAATTACTATTTAGGGTAGTCCAATTTAGTTTTTTGTCTTTCGAGGAAATTATGTGGGAATATACCATTTGGTGCGACAAGTAAGCAGAGATTTCAGCAAACATAAAGCTTACTGACTTGAACAAAAATTGGTAATTTTTCATTGAAAATTAGGGTTTCTTTTCGATTTTAAGTCGAAATAAGCTTTCCTTCTTAACACTATGGCACTGCTCACTTGTAAGTGAAATCACATCTTACTATGAGCCAAAAAGGGTAAGACTTTTTTCCTAATTTTAAAACTTTTAATTTATAATAAAAAAAAACATTTTGATGTAGCATTTTTCACAGTTGCTAATGACAGCCATACCAACATAGCAAAATATATTTCGCTCGAAATTTTAAAAAAGTCTTACTATTTTTTGCCAACAGTAGTATCTCCAGATTTGCTTTACCGATTTCAACAAAATTTTATACATATGTGACATTTCTCTGACATTCTCATGTTACAGTGTTAAAATGTACGAAATCGGACCACAGCCACGCCTACATTCCGTCTAACACAATTTTAAAATTCCATTTGATACTTTCACTTTCCAGTATATAAATCAAGAATGAATTAATATACCATGATAAAACTTTGAGCGTATACTGCTTTTAAGGTGTTCCAACTTACTTATGACTAAAAATTGCGTGAATCGACAATAATTGCTCAAGTCCCTGGGTACTGAATATGTGAACCCAGCGCTTATAGGTGAATTTTTACCGAAAATATCGTAAAATAGTAGCATGGCTGCGTGCTACAAATGTGTTCAATCGGGTCAATACTTCCCTTAGCCTCCATATACCGAACATAAAGATTTTCGAACTTCCGGTTGACTTTATACGGCATATATCGGCCAATATGTGAGTTATTTTAGTAAAATTAAGAAAGTGTATTTTTCTTATAATAGTGCAAATTTTTGCTTAGAATGAATAAAATCGGGTGAAAACTCGTCCTAGACCCCTTATAACTAACAAGCCGTATATATCTGAAAGTACTTCCCTGGCTTTAATCCTTAGAGCTTAGACCTTTTTTACTTGTTTTTTTGTGCTTTCAGCCTTTCTACGCTTGGCTATATGTACAGTGTTTAATCTCAAGAAAATTCATTACGAGTTGATTAATTTTTAAAGATGGATTCTTCAAATAATGAAAATCAATTTTAAATTGAGTTACTCTAAATAAATACTCAAACGCCTCTCTCTCTCAGTTTTGTAAGGAGTAATAATTTCTACTGATTTCTCTGGCCATTTTTTTTTTATTTCGGGCACCTCGATTCCAAATTACTTGCTACTTTCTATTTTTATATTATTAATAACTTAGCAACACAGTTTAGATCGGCAAAGCACTTAGAACAGATTTTATCACTGAACCCCAAAACCTTGAAAATGAGATACTAACTCTACTTCAAATTGTAGTAATGAGTACACAAATTGAACTTTTTACGATATATGGAGATTAAAGTCAAAAAACCAGGAAGGGCAAGTTCGTTCACCGTAACTGACTTCCTGTGTTATACTATGTTCGGACTGACATTGAAAACATTTTGAAAACACATTTGTATGTTGTTGTTCGGACCGACAATGTGTGTTTTCGATGAGTTTTCACTGACAACTATCAATAGCGGCATTCTCTTGCTCTTGCAAGATTGCACGATGACACAAAATGCAAAAATCCTATACCGAAATATGCAAGGCCAAGAGAGCACCCATTGCAAAATCTAATGATATATGACGGCACGAAAATAAATGTTTTTGGTGTGACATATTTATAGCCATTGCAAATAATTTTCTGCGTGTGTTTGTTGTTGTGCCGTTGCACCAAGAGGAAAATTCTGCAATTTCTGCACCGTGCAAGGTTTTACAAGAGCAAGAGAATCCCCCTAATTTGTATGAGAATATCAAGTGACAGCTGTATTTGTATATAGAATGTAAACAAGTATCAAGTGCCAATTTAGGGCCGGCAAAATATGTCTTCCACAAACATCGGTTAAACTAGAGCAGGCACCGATTATAATGAGTGGAATGTAAGTTTTCAAGTAGTTTTCAGCGAAAACTGTGTTTTCGTTTGACAGGTTTTACATGGACGAAAACACAAGTTTTCTTGCGAAAACCAGTTTTTCTCACGAAAACATGTTTTCGTTGTCGGTCCGAACATAGTATTAGGGTTTAAGGTCTAGTAGAGTTTTTTAGCATTAGTAACTCATAATCTTCAATAATTGCAAACCTCAGAGCGTATTTCAGGCTTCAAAACGCTTCTCATAATGTTTCTTTAAACTTTCATGAGCAGCCTTACTTTGTTTAATTTTTTCATGCTGAGAATTTATGTTCAAAACAGCGATTTTTAAAATTAAATCAAGAATGATAAATTCAAGAGTGAGAGACACGCACTTTCAAAACCAAAAGTTGATACTTCTATGCTAAAGTATGCTAAGTATATATGTACATCCTTTAGTTCATGACGTCACGACACTTTATACATAGCGAATATGCCAATCAACATGCTTCGAAAACAGTAATGGTATGAAATTGTCGCTATCTCTATTTCTACCTTTTGTTAATTTAACAAAACTTGGATTGAAATTGAAAATAGTTTGAATGAAAGCGGTTTGACCATATTGTCGAAATCACATGGAGCTGTGGCGCTTTTGAAACCATTATGGCTGATTCACATGCAGCTTTTGCTACACTTTACCACTATACATTTGCTTTGACATATGACGAGGTATGCTTCTGTATAAGTTCATTTAAATCGAGATGAGCAACGCAAAGCAAAGCAAAATGTTGGTCAACGTTGCCAGCTTTTTACTAAACTAATGAAATCTTCATTATTAGCTATATTTATGATATTTTTCATCTCTGCTTAAATTAATATGTTTCAATATTATTTACCAATTTTTATATATTTTTTTCAATTATGTTAATTTTGATTTAAATTTGTTTAAATACTATATTCATTTCAGACATATATTCTTTTGTTGTTAATCTGTTTTAAAGTCACTTTCTTGCTCTTATGTGGTACTGACTAATGTCAATTCGTCTGCCACGAGGTCAATCGGTTGGAAAAAACTCACTCAATTGTTTGACCAGCCGCCACATGACGTTTTCACTTTGGCACTTGGCAACGCAAAATCGAAAAGTTTTCCAATTAAAAATGGAAAGCCGCAAATAACCGAAAAAAAAAGCAGCGAAAGTTTTTCGCGTTTGCAACCAATTCGTTTATTTCGAAATCCTTTTCGCTGTCTTACAACAACAGAAAAGCGGCAGCTGTCAGTGGTTTTGCGTAAAAACCCTTTTTGCTCTGGCTGTAATCAAATTTTAATTTTCATTATTGTGTGTATGCGTTGCGTGAGCGACTTGTGGCGCTTTGCGGTTGACCAGTACTTCAAGGGTCTGGGGCACAGAGTGACAGTTGCGATGGCTACAAAATGTTATAATTTAATTTTTTATTTTGTGGTTCGAATGCGTAAAACAGGAGAGTTAGAGAGGAAGAAAGCAAGAAATCAAGAGAAAGGGTTTTTGCCAGCTGAAAGAAAGAAGAAGAAGAGTTGAGCTGAGTCTCCCTCAAAGCAAAAAGTGCAATATTACTGAGGTTGCGTCGACAACGAAACACTGCATTCAAATTTAAAATATCCTCACTCACACTATTGTCAAATCGAACTGAGTGTTCTTTTGATTATTCACGCTTTTGATTTGGCAGCTCAATCCATATATATTTACATTTACTTAACCATTCATCAAGCTCTTTATATGCGCACAGCATACATCTGTTTGCATTATCTAGTACATCTATCATTTCGACCTCTCATAGAGTCAACCCTGTGGTGCTTGCGTGTTGCGCGCCTGAAAATCCACTCAGCAGCCGCAAAACCACAACATAAATGCACAATGTGTACATATATGCATTACAGTTGAACGCTTTTTACGCTTCTCTGCCGCCAATGAATCGCAACAAGGCAAATACCGAGTACACCACACACCCATTCGCACACACACACGCACGTATTTCCGACAAGCCGTAAACAAACACATGCGAAGTTCGCAAAAACCCACACATACATACATATGCACAAGTATATAATCAAAATTGGTTGAATGCATATATACACACATACACATATGTGCTATGTACAGCTGAGACAGCTTATTTGACACGCTCAACCCACTCGCCTCTTCCGCCTTCTCTCTACTAAAACGCTTTTCGAATTCGTTGTTTTTGCTTAAGCCTATTGTTGAATTTGCATGTTTTTGTCGTTGTCGTTGTTGTTGTTGTTGTATATTTGTCGTTATTCGCGCGCACCACATGTTCAATTAAAATTGTACATAAAATCTCATAACCATCAACACCATGCGCCAATTCAAATCGAAGTGCCGACCTCGACCACACGCAACACACACTCCCCCGCCAATCTGTGTGTGATCTGTGTCTTCTCAACTTGACGGCAAACAAAGCCGCCAGCTCAGTTGTTGACACTGCTGCTGCTGCTGCGGCTGCACCGTTCACCATTTCAATCGATTGACGCGACAACAATTTTAATATTAACACCAACAACAATGATGATATTATAATGGAAAAACCGCAAATTCAACTGAGAACATGAGGCGTTGTGGAGCCACACAGTTATCCTAGTTAGCCAGACAATAAGCTATGGTCGGCCATGGACTGGCGACGGTAGGGTGTTGATTCATTTTATAGAATCGATTGTAATGGCTTCTTTTGAAATATCTTCCATTTATGACTCGCATTTTTATTTAGGATATTATGATGTGACTAAATGAAATATTTGCCATCCAGCGTCATAATTTTTTAAGCTGAATATAAGATGCAGTAGTCCATCATTTCTATGCTCTGACAGCACTGTTATCTAATCGAACTCAATACAAGAGAGCTTGTTGGTAGCTCATTAAAGATTACTATCGCAAGCTTCTGCTTCTGTATTTTATTACGTTTGTATAAGATCTGGTTAAAAGAAATCTGCTATTTTTCCAGTAGAATGGAAAGATTGACACGTAAATATCAAATCAAGCGTCTGAGGGAAACAATCGCCCATAAGTGGCCAACTTTGGCAAATAAGAAAGAAAATATGCTCCACCAGAACAAAGCCACATCATACACATCGACAGTGACTCGCCAGAGGACCCCGCGAGTTTGGGTGGTAAGTCCTTATGTGCCAGTCTATGGCGAATGATTTTGCAGTTGAAAAATACTCCTCAAGAGAAGCTTACGGAAGTCGTTTGTCCCAATTCTCTGCCAATAGGAACTATGATTTCTAAATGAGTGACATTATGAAATGATCTTCAAAACGACGACAAGTTATCAAACAAAACTATGCCAAATAAATCAGATTATTCCAACTATGATAAATAAAACCTTAAATTTAGTGCAAAAGTAAGGGATTTTTATTTCCGATTTGGCATTCTAAATGGACTACATATACTATATGTAACTAGCTAATCGATGCTATTGTTATACTAACTTGAGCTATCCATTAAAAATTTGATACATTGCTCCTATAAAGGAAGTCTTTAATTACATAGCACAATACACTCGTGCCAACGTTTTTCCAATCCTCGCAACAGTTGTGAAATTCAGAGTTCGATTCAGGTTTAATGTCTTCAAAACGGTTCCCTGAAGCAGTCTAAAGCGAGTTTGTTGAATAGCCAGAAGTCTCACGGCGCTAAAGACGAATACAGTGATTACGGCACGATATTGGTTGGAAATTTGGCGAAAAACTCTCGGAGAATCGGTGCATTATCGTTGCGCAAAAACCGAGATTCGTAGGCCCATACATCCGGCCTCATTTTACGAATAGCTTCTCGCAAACAACTCATAACACTCAAATGCTATTACTTGTTAACAATTTGACCAATCGGAAGGATTTCGGAATGCACCACACCTCGTTAATCGAACAAAACTGTCAAAATGATGAAATTGATCTTTAACCTGCCTTGACTTGGATTTTTCGGCTTCGGTTAATTTTTGGCTCGATATTCGCCCGATTCATCATCTGTTTCCGGGTCGTAAGCATAGATCGAAGACTCATCGCCAGTAATTATGCGTTCCATGACATCCTGGTAGTCGGAAAGCATTGTTTTACAGACGTTAACGCGACGCTGTTTTCGTAAAAATTTTGTGATTTTGGGTCCTATCGTGCTTTCACTTTTCTTAAGCCCTAATAAACTTTCAAAATGGTTTTCACTGACTCTTTCGATATTCCAACGATACCAGTGAGATCTCTGACTTTTAATCGTTGATTCTCTCTGGCTCCGAAGCTAACCGTATGCGGTAATGATTGCTTTCGAAAAACTGAAACTATAGGTTAAGCCACGAACATTTTGCGTTACAACCGCGGTGATTTGTATGGTTTTAAAAGCTTTGGAGCCAATAGGCTACTTAATTATCTTTCTGGATTTGGCTCAGAAAACCTTCTATAGACAGATTCTGATCTACATTTGAGGTTAAGTTCGCACTAGGAACATTAAGCTGAAGTAATTTAGGTCTAAATACTAAATGGTCTAAAGCTTTAAAGTAGCCTTATCAGTTCGATTACTTTTGGGATAATATTTGTAGTCAGCCATCAATATTGCTATAGTTGACATAACATCCATATTTAATGAAATCTTGACTTAGACATATTCACTAGATAGTGCTAATTAAAACAGCATCTGTAATATAATGCCTACATGTAACTAAATAAAATTAAATAAGTAGCTAATAGTCGTTTTCACCAGTAGGAAATTCATATGCTTAAGCAGTACCCGATATGCGAATCAGCAATGGTACGAGAGTGCATGAGATATAAAAATTTAAGAAATACCAGTGTAGCAATGGGGAAACATCTTGTATGGAAAGCTGTTATGGGACACGAGATGACTAATCAGCTAGCTAGTATAGCATATAGGTCCAAAGCCAACAGCAGCAAAGAAGAACTCCAGAAAGAAGGAAAGAATTAAAATTTATCATTCTAGGTAGTGCTGTCTGTGGTTTGTCAAAGGTTCCCTTTTCTATGATTATATAAACCTACAAACTTCGTTATCAGCCTAACGAGGTTAATTGAGACTGCTTATAGTGATGTCTTTTGGCTACTGCAAACTGAGATATCACAGCATCAAACTGGGTATGTGAACGACCGAAAATTTTCGGTACTGTGAACTTGCGGCAGACACATAGGAGCTGCTACGCCTTAAAGGCAAAGTCATCGGAATGCCATATTCGCAAAAAGAGCACATCTCCTCCATTGACCCAAAAGTGTTGTTAGCCTTACCTAAAGCATTGAGGTCCGAGATTGTTTACTTATATCTATTATCCACTTAAAAGAACCTGCTTAAATACGAAAGTTATTTTTAGGAAGTTCTTTTTCTGGAAAGTTTTGATTAAAGCAATCAAGGTACAGAAATTTGTATGAATACACTTGCTCATGCCATCCATTTCCTACAGTGCCTGGATGCAGCACCCAAAATCACACACAACACAGGATATTTCATTTGCATGCCTTTTGCGCTCGCTTCCGTTCTGCGCTATTACACAAGCATGTTGTTACCACTCGGCCACAAACACACCTACAACCACAGTGTATGCTTACGTACTTATGTGCTTGTGGGTGTGCGCATTATTGCCAATGTCGTTGCTGGTAGCATTAATTTGTGAAGAATGTTTTGTTGTTGCAGCTGGCAGTCGCTCTGAATGGCCATTGAATGGTGTCGCCGCCAATGGTGCATCCACGCCGGTTGCCCTGTTCTGATTGCGACCAACTTGTCGCGCCGCCAGTGTTCTTGATCCTCATTATACATTTCCGCTTGATTAGTGACGAAAGTGGCTGCGCTGATTGTGGCGGCAGCCGATGTGACTGTGCAGAGAGACTACGCTTTTATGCCGCCATCTAAATATATCGGCAATCAAATTACATGAAATCGTAAGATTTTTTATAGCTCTCCACCGCCGGTGCAAACACTCTTCATTATGGATATCAACTTGAGCTTTGCTTGAGTTTGCTTTGCAATTGAGCTGTAATTTACACGTTGCCCGTCGCGTGTTGCCATTAAAAAAGGTTCACGCCCAACCGCCATGGCTGTGCGTGTGTGTGTGGGTGCTGCTAAATCTGCATTCAAGTGGTGTTGTTGTGGTGTTAAAGTTTATGACTTTGATGTTTTCGCAATTCAAAAGGGAATTAAAGCTTCATTCCACACACACGCGCACACGGTTGGGGTGTGTGTGTGAGGCGTTTGCGGTTTCAACGCATCTCATTATCCTCATTAATATTACGAGTAATGCGCGTATATGTATTTGTGAGTTGCGTATATGTGTGCGCCGGTGTTTTATACACTGTCTCACTTTTGTTTGCGGTGATTTGGCTGTTGATGGGTTTTTGGTTGCGCTCGAATCGCTTTCCACAGCTGCTCCTACTATTTTAACGCTTTTGCAGTTTTATGCCTTTCGCACGCCTTTATTCACACCGTACTTTGCGCCGTATTAATGTACTTAGTTTGAGGTTTTTAACTCGATGCCTACTATGCCCTCAGCTGGTACTTATATGGCAACTTGTGCGCTCATAAAATTCGTTATGCACTTTGTATCGCCATTATTTTATACATGCATGAACACAAACACACACATCTGTGTCTCTAACAGCGAGTAGCCATTATTATTAAGTGCGAAAGTTTGATCGTTTGCAGTTTGCAGTTTGCTTTAGTAGCCATTTCAATGCTGGTTTTAGATTTTTCCGGATGATGTCAATAAAATTTCGAACTACGGTAACTGTTATATGTCTGGTAAGCTTAAAATTGAAAGTGTTTTATGCTTTTTTTTCACCAATGGTAAAACCAATATATGATACAGTTATATCAAATAATAATCCACGACTTCCTTCTTTATGTATACGCTCTCACTTTGGGATTTATTTTATTAAAAAAAATATTTTATCTTTGACATTAATTGGACTCAAGTAAAATTAAAGAGTTCCTCAAGATGTAAAGATGTTTCTTCGATGGCTAGACTAAGTAGATCGAAGACTAAAGGTCAGTAAGCATAAGGTTTGGAACTTTTTCTAAAAGGATCTCGCACTACCGCTTTATTTTAAGTTACTTTTCTCAAATGGATTTAAGTTTGTATAGAGCTCACCACAATCACGATCACCTTAACTATTAACAACTCACGGTTACAAACACCAGCTGCGAAAGTAGCATGTAGTTAATAAGTTCGAGTCTTTTGTATTTAGAACTCTTGAGCTTACTTAGCTATGAGAACATGTTCGATACTCGCACAGTTAACTAAACAGAACACAGAACAACAGAAACAGAAATTAGTCTGTCTTCGAAAAACAGTATATCTCTTCATGAGAATCACTGAACTTTAGCCCATTTAGATTACAGACAGGGTAAAATATATCAATTTAACATATTGCTAATACAGCCTAGACTGTTATTTGCTTGATGTATCCTCAGGGTAGTTATTATGTAGACTTAAATTGGGAAATTGTAGGAGTTTAGCAGTAGTAGAAGTTATACCAATTAGAAGTGAATTTATCGGAAGCGAAATAATTTGCTCAGTGTTTAAGAGGTCACATCCATTTGTGAATTGAAAAAAACAATATTTTTTCTGCATATCTTTTGAAAAAAAAGATTCATTTATATATTTTTGGAAAGAGGAAAAAGTCACTCTAAGCGATGTCTAGCGAATATAGAAGCTGGGACATCGTTTTAGTATTGCTGTTGGCCAAGAATTCACGAACATGATTATTATCATTTCCTTTAACAAGTGAAAATGCTCAAGCTCATAAAAACACGTCTCACTTTAGCGGTTGATGGCAACAAAGTATGCAATGAATACAGCTGAAATATTTATTGTACTTTAGAAGCATATACAGCAACATATAAAAAAATGTATAAATGTATTCTTCAAACCATGAAATTCTAAAATAAATTTGAGAATATTGTCCATAGACTTGAAGTTTAATAGTTTCGGAGATATGACCTTAAAGGCGTAATTCTCAAAACGCTGTTTTCAAATTTGGAGAGAAAAATTGCTTCGAAACGAAATTCTTCTATTTAAAGTTTTCACACAACCATTTTAGATATATTTGCCATCTTCGAAGTGTAAATACATCGCTAAAAATAAAACAACTAATATAATAATAATAAAAGTTTCTCCTAGTCTTTCATTCATTATCTGAAATTCATATAATAACAGATCGTCAAACACCTGCTTTCGGAGATCGTCCTGGAAATCGGGATCAAGGGAATCCAAACACATTCGAAGTGAATCGCCGAGTATGAAAGTTTATTAGTTTCTGGAAATGTAAACCGTTTTATGAAATAAAATGCTTTTTCAATTCAAAAATAATCGCCCAGAAAGGAATTTTTTCTGATCTGAAAGTGGATACAATATTTTAAACAAAAAATTACACGAAGAAAGCATTACACAATGCATGAGAATATTAGATTGGATAAGCTATAAAAATAAGCTGTTTAAAGCTCATATTGTCTTCTCTCTATATTAGCTATATAGCTTTCTACACGGTGTATTCTTGTGAAGACCAGAATATGTTGTTATGGAAATTCTCCTTAATCATTTATGAGTTTGATTATCTAATATTTAAGTGATTTTAATAGTTTTATCGTTCAAAGCTGCTTTTATCACATATTTTTTCGTAAGCACATACATAAGTATTTATAATAAGTAATATTCATACAATTATTGTTCAGTACTAATAATGGCTTTACTTTTTTTCTTTTGCAGGTAAATCCATTTCTAAATACCACATATCAACTGGTTGTTTTATCGGTAAGGTTTGTAGCTTTACTACTTAGTATTATGAGTTCCTATTACTGAGTAGTCTTGACTTTATTACTGAATTTATTTTTCATTAAGAGTCATTTGGCAGCAATCCATCTTAAATATTTCACAGCTTAATTCAAAGATTATCACTTTGGTTATTTGAAACTTCGTCTCCCAGTACAAAGTTTATTTTCTCCATCTTATTTTCATTTGTAACCGGTTTCGAAGTGAAAAAACTGGCTGAAAAACCTAGTTATTTCCTCAATTATCTATATTTCTTTGAATATTATTAGAACTTCTACTAATGTAATTTTCGTTTTGTTTTTAAAATCAATGAGCAGCTTATTCCCAAAAGTTTGAGTTAGGCTTTTAGGTATATGAATTCCAATCTTCTAATTTTTATGCTATTAAATTCCTGCAAACAATATAATTATGTTTGCATTCAAAATTATTGTGTGATTATTTATGCAATTTTGTGTTGTTTGGAATAAAGCTTTATTAATATATACATGCATACATTCTTTCATATGTATATACACTCGCATTTAGAGATAAATATGCTTATGTATATATAAATATTTTTACATTCGTGCGCTTAATTAAATTCTCAGTGACAGGCTGATTCAGCCTCTTCAATCCTCATGAGATTATCCATATTAATTTACCCTTGTGTGTGTGTCTGTTAGTAATAATATTTCATTTAAATCAAAAGCAGACGTAATGCAAACAGAAAACTTGAAATGCAGCATTAATTGAGTTGACAATCATAATTGACTACAGACAATGTCATGTTGTTTACTACTTTTGAATTATTTACAATCTGTAAGCTATTCGAACATAAACTATTATTTGGTATACAGAGCACACTACAAGTATGTATATTATAATGTAATGTATTTTATAAAATAGCAATATATTTATCATACTTGTACGCATCTATGAAACTGATTATAATATGAACATGATGAACTAGTATACCTATTAAATAATAAATAAATAATGAAATTGGTAATAATTTCAATTAGGGCTAAAAATATTGTGTGAATGCCTTGAGCAAAGATTATTTGCATTCTGATAGAAACACATGAAAAAGCGTTAACTTCGGCTGCACCGAAGCTTATATACCCTTCACAGGTGCATTTCTTTTAGTAACTATGTGCCCAGTTTGTATGGAAGCTATATGCTATAGTCAACCGATCTGAATAATTTTTTCGGGGATTATGTTATTACCTTAAGCAGTAATCCATGTCAAATTTCGTGAAGATCTCACGTCAAATGCAAAAGTTTTCCATACCAGCACTGGATTCCGATCGTTCAGTTTGTATAGCATTTATATGCTGATCTGATCTTTTTTCGTATATTACATTATTATCTTAGAAAATAACCTGTGCCATCTTTTGTGAAGATCCATTGTCAAATGTGAAAGCTTTCCATACAAGAACTTGATTCCGATCGTTCAGTTTGTATGTCAGCTGTATGCTACAGTAATCCGATCTAAACAATTTCTTCTGATATTACATTATTTCTATAAACAATAACTCATACCAAGTTTCGTGAAGACATGTCGTCAAATGTGAAAGTTTTCCATACAAGAACTTGATTCCGATCGTTCAGTTTGTATGGCAGCTACATGTTATAGTGGTCCGATATCTTCAGTTCCGACAAATGAGCAGCTTCTTTATGAGAAAATGACGTTTGGAAAATTTCAAAACGATATCTTAAAAACTAGGGACAGACCTACAGACGAACATGGCTAAATTGACTCAGCTCAACATACTGATCATTTATATACATATTTTATAGGGTCTCCGACGCTTTTTTCTGGGTGTTACAAACTTCGTGACAAACTTAATATACCCTGTTCAGGGTATAAAAATATGTTCTCTGAAGTTGTATCTTACTAGCAACTTTTCTTTAATGCCTTTGCATATTATTTCGCTGGCAAATAAGTCCAATGTCTTCCCTTAAATCAAGTACTAATGAAATGTAATTAGTACAAACTGATTTTAGAATGCTTTTTATTTATTAACAATATTTTTTTTAAATTTAGCTCTAAACGACACCATTAAAATCGCGTTTTTTTTTTAAACACACTTCTGAATCTTTTTATTTTTAAAAGGTAACGAACAAAACATAATTATATACTAATTATAACTATATTATTAGTATTAAATTTCGGGAATTCGCATCCATTTTATATAGGTTGTAGGTAGGAGAGCAGTGTATAGAACGGCTGAATAGTCTATCAGATCATAACCAAGTGCACCTTATCTGGGTAGGGAGGAGTATTAGCAACAACTCCATAACATGCGTCATGCCAAATTGCTAATAGGTGGTTACAACCTCAAAAGGTTTAATTATACAATAAACCTCCCTCGGGACAAACTCAGACTACTTGTCGCCTTCTACACCGGCCGTTGTAAGTTCAAGAAGGACTTATAAAACATGCGAAATGGAGCCTGAAACTACAGAACACCTCCTAAATGACTGCACAGCTGTCTGTAGGCGGAGGATAAAGACCCATGGATCCATGTTTCCAAATAGGGATGGCATCGTCTCAATAGCACCTAGCAGTTTATTGGAATTTAACAATATGCTGGGGATAACTGAGTCGTTGTGACTTAGGAAAGGGCAACAATAGACCTTTTGTCGCAGTGTAATCCTCATTTATTTAGGTAATCTAAGTAGGGATGCAGCACATTATTAGCGTTAGATGAGTCATTTTGACGCAATATCGAAAGACCTTTATAATCTTGCTCTCTTTATGAAAATGACAGCCATTCAAGGTTTGTTGCCGGAAGAGTTTTAAGTATTCTGTATCGAGTGTGTGGTAGAGCTGAGCATTCACACAAAAAGTTAAACACATGTTTCCTTATTCTCTTCACGCTAGCAGCTTCGGCATGACATAAAATCCGCCTCGGATTCATCTAAAGAAACTACTAGTTGGCCAACTCATCTGAGCTTTCGTAGCCAAAAATGTTTCTATGATGAGGAAAGTCACTATTGAATTCGAGCCACGGATTAATCCATTCATTCCATTCTATCTCCAGAATATTAAATACCTGCAATCAATTTTGTTCACCACGATTAGTCAATGCAACCGCTTTGTTCTGATTGCAATTACAACCTTTTCAATTTCCACCTCTCTATTTACAGTTATGTCCATATCAAATGAAATACTATTTAGCAAATTAAGTCTGGCTGTATTTACAAAGCGAAAATATATAGTTTTGTTGATTTTGTTGCTGTTCATTAGTCGCTAACTGACTTAGTGGCTAAAATATGCAAATCGAATTTGTCTGAACACACACATTTGCATTTAATATTCAACAAAATGGCGTCAATAAGCGCTTTTATCATGCTTATCGCTAAACAAGCGCCCGCAGCAACAACAATCATGCGCCGGAAAAAATACTTAAAAACAATTGTGACAAATTCAGCCACCACCCCGAAATCAGTCATTTATCAATTAGCTAAAAACGCGCCGACTGGCAGAATCAAAAGCGACAATTTTACTAACATAATTAAATTAGCCACATGAATGTGTGTGTGTGCGGGTTGTGGCATAGCGTAGCATGGCATAGAACCGCACAACAGGTTTTGCCAAACAAATTTGCCTAAAAATGTTGGCCAACAGCCGCGTCGGCACGCTTGAACGCGCTTTAGAAAACTGCAAAAAGGATCTATTTAATAAGTCCGCCTGCTATCATGCCACGGCCGTTTGCGCGTTCGTTCGTCCAACTGGTGGACTGTGTGTCTAACAGCTTGCGGCGACTAACTGGCAGCACACCGTTTGAGCTCTTAATAAATTGCTGAGCCTTACCTTTTGGGGATTTGCATTTGAATAAGTTCGTCATGGCATTTTTATGTGTACACTAGGGCGGTATTGAAATTTTTTGAGAAAGGTCTGCCATTTTTTTTTTTGACTAAAGTCGTCCAAAAGTTAAATGTAATATCATCCGCTAACAATTTTGGTTAAGATGCGAAAAGTATTTATTATTTCTTTTTTTTTTTTGTTTTTTAATATATATTTTGTTCATATCATCTATAATATATAATATTATTAGCGATAGAGAGTGTGAGGGTAAAAAAACGTAAGTGAGAGTTCATAGAACTACGTGCCACTGTACTGAAACTCGGTTAAGAAACGAATTCAGTAAACTTTATTTTGGAATATTTGTTCAATTATTTGGACCTCAAAAATAGGTATTATTCATCTTTATTGGCGTAGATTCCTCTTCCGCGGTTATAGCTTACATTAGCGCCCCAATCGTTCTTCCTTTTCGCTGTTTGGCGCCAATTGGACGTTCCAAGTGTAGCCAGGTCCTTCACCATCTGATCTTTCTAACGGAGTGGAAGTTTTCTTCTTCCTCTGCTTCCCTCGGCGGGTACTGCGTCGAATACTTTCAGAGCTGGAGTGTTTTCATCCATTCGGATGCGTAACCGCTAGACTCTTAATTCACAGAAATATTGTATGTCAATGTGGTCATATGTCTTGTACAACTCATCGTTCCATCGAATTGCCAATGCACAAAGGACTGTAAATCTTCCGTAGAACATTTCGCTCGAAAACTCTTACGCTAGAATTCGGTCTTTGTTAATCGAGAGAAGACTTTACTTCTCAAATGCCTACTCAGTTCGAAGTAGCACCTGTTGGCAAGAATTATTATGCGGTGGATTTCTAAGCTGGCGTTGTTGTTCGTGTTAATACTGGTTCCAAGATAGGCAAATTATCTACGACTTCCAAATTATGACTGTCAACAGTTACATGGGAGTCAAGTGGCGAGTGCGACGACTGTTTGTTTGATGACAGGAGATATTTTGTCGTTCACTACCCTAGCCATTTGCTTCGCTTTCTCATCCAGTCTGGAGAAAGCAGATCTAACGCTGTGGCTGTTAAAGTCAATACTATTGATGTCATCGACGTACGCCAGCAGCTGTACACTCTTCTAGAAGATTGTACCTTCTCTATTCAGATCTGCAGCTCGAATTATTTTCTTCAGGAGTAGATTAAAAAAGTCGCATCATAAAGTTAAAGGCTTGCTATTATGTTTTAAAAATATTTCGGGTGAGTGCCCGCCGTGGCATTCTCGCATAAATTCCGCTGAAAGACAAAATTTGTTTGCGCCTAGTAACACATTCGCTTTCCGGGCGTCACTAACTCCTCTAAATAGAGGCCAACGGTGTTAAATCCGCTTGCAGGCCATGTCACAGAAACATTTCCCTGAATAAATTGATTTTTTTCGTTGTCTGTATGGCATGTGTCAACGTCTTGTTGCAACCAAAACCTCTAATTCAGGCACGATTCATGGCTCTATAGCATTCCCCACTGACTTCAACGTTATAGCTGGCTTAATTTTTGAAGAAATATGAACTGTTTGGTGTCATCGCAGGCCTTTTAAGAATATAACGGCGTCTCAACAATGGATTGTGGATTGTATCTCTCCAAATGCGGAAATTTTGTTTATTATCGTCAAAAAAAAGTAAGCGTCATCGCTGAATAAAATTTTCTTGTGAAAATCACGTTCAGTGACTTTTTAAGGGTTACCCCAATGTACTCGCATAGATGTATGAGTGCCATGCGACAGCATACGCCTCTGTATTGTACAATACATATGTTCGCAGCCACACGTTGGTTGAGGTGAAAATTTGCATTTTCTCTTTGATGGCGCGAAATTAGCTGACACTACACTTTTCACCTGATTGTCTGCTCTCGCAGCTCGGGAGAGTGAGTTAAAATAGAAGTTATTTTTCGAAAACAAATGGGCGTAGATATGTGTGTGTTATCTAAAAATGCTTTATTACATCTATCTATATATTGAATGTGTCTATGGCATAAATGACTACAAATATACACATATACACATTAGCATATTCAAAGTCGTGTTTGCACGCCTCCTAACAAACTCGATTTTGGAATTTAATCAACAAAAGGCTGCAATGCCTTTGATGTTTATCCCACTCATAGTCAATACAATGGATTTATTTGCTGAAGAATGAACCGCTACATACGTACGTACAGACTAAGTGCATGCCCCAGCTATAAGTTTAATTTCGCAATTGGCCTTTTGCCCCAGTGAGCAAGCTAGGTATTTATGATTATGCAAATGTGCCTACGCCTATGTCAAATTAATCAGAAAATTCCCGTTATTCGCTGATTGGCAGAATTTGTAATTTGATTATAGAAATGGTTTTTCGATATGAATCATCAATATTCGATAATTTGCATTATTTATGCGGTAAGGCCTAACTTGAAGACGTAAGAGACTTTCGAATTATTCATCATTTGAATGGTTGCTATCAGACTTAATGAGTTGCTTTGAGAATATATATTCCAATGACGCATTATAACCGTTTTTAATCCAACTGACACATTTTCAATTCTTCCCGCATTCGGATATTCAAAAAAGTCATAATGCTGCTTCACTAAAGGTCATACGATAGTTAGCGGAAAAATCTAGAATCATTGCACTCGCTAGTGCCAGAAATAAGTCTCACAATTGACTTCAGAGGAGAAAAGTTGTGGTACACCTATGTATACGCGGATGCGCAGAGGTCTGAACTCAGGCACAGTAATCTTTAAATTCTAAGTTACATAATAACAGATATTGAGCTAAACGACTTCCATATCTGACGACCTAATTCGCAAGCCAACTTAATAGTTCGATATAACTATCAAGCAAGTTAACTTGCTACTTGCTGCTCCATGAGAGGTTTCTGACTAAGGGAGGCTTCCTTTTCATGAGACCTCGATCGCTTAACCGTAGAATGGAAATCAATCGAGCCCACTGATCCACAGTCCTCGCCGTCGCTAAGCATCCTTCTAGCCTACTCAAGTGTGCTGGCATCTTGCGCAGATTTCTGAATTGTCTGCCTGCCACCGTAGCGAGCTATTATCTGTGTTGCCAGCGTCGGTCCGATTTTAACTTCCTTGCTTTCGTCGCTTACTTCATACAGAGACTTTTAGCCTACGAACCCACCATAAACCTAACAGGGGTTCTTCTGCAAGTGCTAACCATTCCACCTTACAACTCGGCCCTACCTACTTATGCAGCCAGCGGGCTTCTGCTCCACTCAGAGCCGACACTCAACTCCCGGAATGTATGTAATAGCCGATTAATGGTCTCAAAGTTATATCTGTTAAAAAACCACGGAGGAGACCTACGCATACCACATCTTAATAATGAGGGGAGAGGATCGTACTCCGAGGCTTGCCAGAGTTTTAACGGCCTGTTTCTGCATTGATCCGCCAGTCATTTCTGCAGATTTTAACTCACATACTCAGTTGACGGAATATTATCACAGGGCTCAACCAAATCCAAAAGTTTTAGTCCTAAAATTATGGTCCGAGTTCAGCTTCGTTAGGAGTTTTCACAGGCCCTGAAGGCCGCAAGACATTTTGGCTCAACCAAATCCAAAAGTTTTAGTCCTAAAATCATAGTCCGAGTTCAGCTTCGTTAGGAGTTTTCACAGGCCCTGAAGGCCGCAAGACATTTGGCGTTAACCAGGATTCATTGTGTGGCTGCGACCTACCTTACATTCCAAAATAAAGACCTAACCCATCCAAATGTATACATGAACTGAAAACCAGCATTGATACTACATAAGCGCTCTCAGCGGGCTAACTTTTGCCAAAAACTGCCAAGTGCTCTGCAGGCAACACAAAACCCACATTGCCGACGTCCTCATGCGAATGGGCGCATCAACCGCAGGGGGTAAAGCCCATTGAGTTGCATGTTTATGTCAATAAGTGTCAATTCTGTCATTTTTCTGCCGGCCTCAAAGCGACGTCAACGCACACACATCCGTAATTTTATAGGTAGGGGCCCACATTTATAGGCGGGGCACCCAACGAGCGCGTTTTGAAAGAGGCTCTACCAGAGCAGCATGTTGTTGTGAATGCATAACCGTCAACATTAATGGCAACGCATTGTCAAAGCATTGCAGGCTGCAAGTTGTCGCGCTAACTTGACGCGACGTCACAATGGCTGTTGAGAGCTATTGTACGACAACAACAAAAGTCGGTAGTGAAATATCAAAAATAATAGCCATAAAAACGTTGAGAATAGCAAAAATTTTGAAATTGAATTTTCAACGTTTCAATATGCCAGCAAACGAGCGACGACATTCCAAAAGCAAAAACAACAAATAAGAGTCAATTATTGCCACGCTAAGAGGTCAGTCGTTGCGCTTTGTCCGGGCAATAAAAAACTTGAGAGTTGGCGTTGAAAAGTCGCCGCACACGGCATTGCGACTGTCACAAATGGAACTTGCGGCTTGTGGCATCTAGGGACGACAACATGCTGCTGACGAAAGTGGCAAGGCAACCTACGTGTTGCAGATAAGCTGGACGCATCGACAACATGCATGCGGCAAGTACATATGTACTATGTAGTAGTGTTGCTTTCTTATGCGCTGCCGCTGCTCCTAACCTTCAAATGGCCCGAAGCTGAAGTTGAACGCCAACTGCGGTTTGCTGCTTAATCAATGAACTGCGATGTACATTTGCATGCCAACCTACGCAGATATGAATCTCTCTCTCTATATATATATACGTAAATATATAGCATATGCACAATATGCCATTTGCGTATGTGTGTGTGTGTGAAACGTCAGTCTCTCCGTTGTTCGGAGATGTGACCAAAGTGCATGAATTTGCGTTTTTATTGCCTTCAAATATATACGCTCAATGAAACTCCACGAAAAGCGTTTATTTTGCCATAAAATGCATTGCAAGAAGCGATGTTTTCCTCACTTAATTGCCGCTTTGACTTTCCCACCGTTATTTTGTGAAAATATTTCTTTGATAAAAATTGTCGCTTTCAGCAGCATTAAACTAAGCAAAATATGAGCTGTAGAGGAGAAAAGCATAAGAAATATTATAATAACAATGCCAGACTCTCTTGTGCTTGTATATATAAAAAGATTGTACGAAATGAGTTGCCACACTTATTTTGTTGAATTTGTTTAAAAATAGTAAAACATTTTAATATACAGAGTTAAATATGTATATGTATAATGCATTATATAATGTGAGTACCAGTGTAAAACCATTTATTTAACGCTATATAAACACTTCCGGAGTTGCCACCTGTTATGCTTAAAAATAAATAATATCTTGAAAATTTAAGTCGAAACAAGGTTGCCACCTTTTTATAATTTTAAAATATGTTGAAACATAAATTATTTAAATTACCATATAAGAGCAAAGTAATACCATTTAAAACAATTCCAGAGGTGCCACCTGTTAAATTTAAAAGTAAATAATAACTTATGAATTGCAATAGAACGGACTAAACACTTTCAGTCCTTTAAATATATTTAAATTGAGATTTAAGTCGAAACAAGGTTGCCACCTTTTTATAATTTTTAAATATATTTAACCATATTTAAATGTGTATAATATGACAATAAAATATTTCAGAATAGATTAACCTTTAAGCCAAAATAAATTCCAATATGAACAAGCAAAAAAAAACAGTTTAACAATATACATATTATTATAAAAGTATGAAATTACAACGTTGCCACCTGGAAAACGTTTTTTATTTTTGTTTAAAATAATTGAAAGAAAAACCGTTGAGGAATATCGACGGTTCCGTAAATTGAGCACCTTTTGGAGAGAAAAGGAAGGTACTACTTTTTAAATGGATGTCTAAAAAACTGAAAAACTAGTTCACCTATGTATAAACAAACCGACGGACGGACAGACAAAGGGATATGGCTAAATCGATCCAGCTCGTCATTATGTTCATTTATATAGGTTGTCAAAAAAGTCTTGCGGTATTTTCGCTAGTTGGCGCTGAAAAACGTAGTTCTAGTTTTATTCGTCGCATCGGGTCATGCTATACCTTTTTAGAAAGCTCATTTCACACTCTACGCTAAAACGTGTTTGATTGATTGTCGTTTCTTTTAAGTCGTTCGTGAGTTATAGCGTCGCAAACATGGAGCAAAATAAAGAGAAAATACGGCATATTTTACAGTACTACTACGATAAAGGCAAAAATGCATCTCAAGCCGCCAATAAAATTTGTGCAGTTTATGAACCCGATGCAGTTTCCATTTCCACCACACAACGATGGTTTCAACGTTTTCGTTCTGGTGTAGAGGTGGTTGAAGATGCGTCATGCCTGTCGTCGAAAATTGCGATAAAATCGCTGAATTGTTCGAAAGAGACTGGCATAGTAGCAGCCGTAGCATCGGTCAAGAGCAGGGCATGAGCCATCAAACATTCATTTCAATTTCAATAAAAAAAATATAAAAAAAATTCAATAAAAATACCGCAAGACTTTTTTGACAACCCATTATATTATAGGTTTTACGACGTTTCCTTCTGCGTGTTCTAAATTTCGTGCCAACCCTATTAAAGGTATAAAAATATGAAATAATGAGGTTTCGTCTGTTTTCTTGATAGGAATTAAGACTTCGCCTTTCAATTAATTTTGAAAATTATCTAAAATTGTTAATAACCTGTGCGAAATTTGTAAAATATGTAAAACCTTTTTCTCGGATTTCAATAGAGGCAAGAAACTCAAGGACAATCTTCCATACCCTTCCGTAGGCCGTCAAAATTTGTTTTTGTAATACCTGACTGACACTTTTTAGGAAATTTTTTCTTATGTGACAACAAAATTCATTCAATTTTAATTTTTTAATATATTTTTATTTGTATTTTGAAATGTACAAAAAAAAAAATTTTTTCGTTTTTTACATTTTTAATATATATTTTTTTTAATCTAGTAGTCCCCAACAAAACAAGTAGTTTACTGGTCATGGTGATAGCGGGTGTTCATGTTGTCTGAAATAAAAAAATCAAATGGATTATTATTCAGTAGTTCTGCGGCTAGCGTCCCTACCATATATAATCAATTTCATTAAAAAAAACATGTCGAATTTCAAAAAAAAGTCACGAAAATCTTGTTTTTTTCGTTAAAAATCGTTTAAAAAAATATGAAAATATTTTCGAAAATAAACAATTCTGGTAGGGACGATAACTATAAATGAGTAGAAGAACATATGTAAATTTTAAAGCAATCGGTTAATACTTTTTTTTAGGACCATGACAGTTTCAGAAAATTATGATTCGAGAAAAATGCGTTTAGAAACGTAGCAGCTGCAGACTGGTCATGGCGCCTGGTAGAGAGTCGCTTACGACACGTCGACGACTATGAGCTGTAACTTATCAAATACTATGAATTTCGGTCGGAATTTTTCACAACATGTTTTCAATAGATTTTACTGTTCAAATAAAAAAAAATCGATTTTTCGAAGTGATTACATGAGATTACGCCCTTAATTATAATATAATATAAGGCTCGATCCCAAACGGACACTTTGGGGATGCAACTGCGTTTCTTGATCCTCATGAGGGTTTGAATCACCCCAAAAGTAACAATTTTGCTTGTTGCTGAAGGCATTAACCCAGAAATAAGCCCGATTTTGTTTTGCGCGAAGAGCTCTTACAGCAGGTGGAGTGAGTTTGCGTAATAATCTTGAACAATTTCCAAGCGTTGCACCAAAGTGAAACGTGACATGCAGAAATGGCAAGCCACTGAAGAAACTGACAAACACATATCCGTGAACAAACATGGACGCCACAAGCTGTTAAAATCACGACCCTATTGGTAGACGCTATTTATCTTAACATATTCTAAGCCGAAGAAGAATAGTTCAACAAATTCTACATTGCACTTTCACTATTTTCAGTATACTTTAAATAATTATCCTTCTTTGAAAGCAAATTGGGATTGTTTTTAAAACATTTAATATTTCAATAAAAAGTCATGCTACACAACTTTAGTAAAACCATCTAGCAATACATTATACAGAGTTGAGAAATATATTGTCCAAGGTTCGGAACAGTTTTTAGGGGGTATTCTACCCTAGAAGCATGAATTTCAGGTAATTTTTAAAGTGTCGTTAAAAAAGGCAATTAATATTTTTACTATCCATTTTTTTATGGCGTAAAAAAAAAATGGCGCATCCTGGTGACATTGATCCTGACTCTCCTGGTGGTCTGAAAAAAAAATCAAAAGAAATTCTTAATCAGTAAGGATGCTGTTATAGTCCCTACCTCAGGGAAGAAGAATTTTTTTTTTTTTCTGAAAAATGGCGACTGCCTGAAAATAAAAATCATTTTTTACGCTTTTTTTTGAAATTCCTGAATTTTTTTTAAATATTAAAAACAAAAATTTTGACACGATGCTTATAGCAACGATAAAGGATTATATAAAGAAGGTTCACACAATATTTCAAGTAAATCGGTTGTATAGAACTTGAGATAATGCCGGTACCGTGTGAAAAAAAGTAGTTTCGAGAAAAACGCGTTTAAAAAAGTTAAGTACTGCGTCACTAAAGTAACTGTAGCTCTTAAAATAATTTTAATTTTTACAAATCCTTTGGAGGATATGTTCTTAAGGGTCTAAACTTTAAATACATGAAAAAAATCGAATTTTTCAAAACTCTAGAGTAGAATACCCCCTTAAATGTTTTCTAAGTAAAATGCTAAGAACAAACAAGCCTGGAACCTCTATACTGTGAGATTATATAGCAATGTAGCATAAGATATATTGTTTGTCCTAATCTATAGAATAATCCAGAGAAATATTAAAAAGCAATTGCTAGAAAATTAAACAATCTATCAATTTTTTAATATTAACGACAAAAACTTTGCCACACCCCAGCAATTAAAGCAATTTCAATTTGTCCAACATACAAAACAATTTTATCGCATAATATTTTCCACAAATAAAATTAATTCTTTTCACAATTTGTAATCCGATTTCCCGAACCAACAAAAATTTAATTAAAAACAAAATAAAAACTTTGCAGCTACACATATTTTAAGTCGCAAATAAACTTTTTATTACCGTAGCTGTTTTTATTGAAATACATTTATGTTAACCGTATACGTAGAATTAAATACGGACTGTTATCCTTCCGCTAATAAACGAAAATCATGCGGCAGAAAGCACAAATCAACACAGTAAAAGGTCAACGGAAAGAAAATGTGAAGTAAAAAGTAAAAATAGAAATAGAAATAAAAACAAGGGAAGTCACAAAGTCGTCGCAGTACTTATATCAACTCCATATATACAACTCAGTGAGTGGAAAATATTATATAATGCCACCAACGTTGGCTCGTAGTACTCTTAGTTAGCTGTTAAAAAAATATTTAAGAATATATCTATGTACATATGTTAACTAACGCACGCGCAGGCCCTTGCCTGTGTCCAGTAGCCGAGATTGATGGGATTTCCGGCACATGCGGGTGTAACAATAATGCCACCCTCCACACTCCAACGCACTGCTAACAATTGATGCCAAGTCTGCGCTGCCAACGAAGTTTGACCGACGCATTTCTCATATACTTTTTTACCGCGCGGTTTTACTGTTTCAAAACTTTTTTCACCGCGCTCCTTTATTTCTATTTTTCATTTTCTTTTCTATTTTGCGGTAGCGAAAAATTGCCACCACATGGCGCAACCGCGACCATCAGCCATCACCATCAGCTGCCGGCTGAGTAGCAGCACCTAGCGCGTCTGTCTGTCTGTATGCCTGTCCGCAAGACCTTTTGGGCGCCCAGGTGTGATTGTGTTGGCGGCGAATCGGCATTTGCTGCTGATTTTTCGGTGACTTTTTTCGCCGACCACCAGCCGCCAGCCACGAGCCATTCGAAGTGAAATTATTTCTGTGGCTTTAGTCGCACACAGACACACCCACGCATTGTATCAACAAAAAGTGGAAAGTTTTATTTTAATTAAGAAACTTTTTGCGTGGAAATTGCAGCTGTGGGTAAAGGACCTTTGACTTCGTTGGCCACAAGTTGCCATTGCGCACGCATTGAAGCTATTTTGGTTATTATCATTTTTTATTTGCTCGCCATTTTCGTAAACGCAATTTATTTTTCAGTTTTTTCGTGTAACTTTAATTAAGTCAACATCTTCATGTGTCACTCGCGACACGCCGCCACGGCTAAGCTCTCGTGAGCGCTCACTTGTGGCTCGTACTTGTATATTTTCAAGTTGAGTGTTTTACCTAACTCTGCCTTTTGATTTCATGGCTTAGCAAAAACTCTCCTGAGTTAATTGGTTATTACTATATTCTTGTTTTTGTTTTACTGACAATATATATTTGTTTTCACAAATATTATACCTCAGGTTATATTGTGGGCTGTTCTCCCTGTTTATAATATTAAATTATATTAAAATTCACGTCATGATTTCGAATCTCCTCAATGTAGGCAATAGAAATTTTAATTTATCTACAGTTAGAAGACCGAAAAGCGAAATCGATTTTTTTTTAATTCTAACTGTAATAACTCCTTAATAAACAGTGGAATCTAAAACAATTCATTGCCTACAATTAGGCATATTTCACTGAATTCAATCGCCTAACTATATGTATGTGACCTTAGTTTGTGCTAAGTAGCTATAGGGCGTTGGAAAGATAAGATTTCACACTAAAAAAACCTCTTAGACGGTATTCTGATAACTTGACTCAATATTGTTTGAGCACGCTTCAAAGATGGACACCATCAACGAGAAAGTACGCATTACAAATTTTCGTCGAAAACGCAAGACTGACGGAAGAAAATGTGATTAGTATTTAATATATGTATGGACTTTCGGTTTTCTCGATTCCGTTAATTGTGATATGAAAGATGCATCACGCTCTATAAGTCCAGTTGCCGATACTATCGATAGAGTGAAGGAAATCTTTAGCTTAGGTTACGTTTATCTGATAGGCTATTAAGCCGCGCATAGACCAGATGGAGTTCAGTTGCTAGACCCAAGAGAAATAGTCATTTTATAACATGTATACTCTTCACGCGAATTATAACTGACTCTGCAGCCTCACTATCGACACCTCCTCCAGTGTATCATACCGTGGGTACCTCAGATACTTACAGCGTAGTATTGTCAAGCGGGACAAGTGCATAAGAGATGCTCTATTGTATACCTCGTGCCCTGCTCTAGACATGTCCTGCAATCTTCTCGATCTGTCAGCCCCATCCTGCGGGCGTGTGTCGTCACCAGACACTGACCAGTTAGTATTCCCTTCATGTTCCTGCAGTCTCTTCTATCGAGACGCCACATACTGTTAATAGTAATTTAATGCGTTGAAATTAGAGTTACGGACTATGGATTCTGGATGGATGGATTTTTCAAATTTGTTTTTCCTTTCCTTTGTCTTCTTTCAAATCACCCAATGCAATTGCGCTGATATAATAAAAATAAGGCGTTGCCTACATTTAGGCATGTACTAGCGAAGACACACACCTAGTATGTTGTTAATAGCATCAAGTATGTACTATATAGTTTACATAGAGTATAATTAAATACTTTTACTTTTCTGGGTTTACACTACAGGATTTTGCTACATAAAAGGAGAAACTCAAAATAGTAGTATAAAAGAAAGTATTTGACAGAAATTTATGAAATATCCATATTGTGGAACAAAAATCGGCCCGAATGCCGCACATCTAAGAAAAAAAAAAAACGGAGAGCTACTTTTATTCGATGAAATTATTGCTTTAAAATTCAGATTACAGTTGAGTTTTTTTTTGTTGTTCTATTGTGACAAAAAAAATGTAATTCAAGATATTTAATATGAAATTGTTCCAAAGTTTTCAAATTCTTAATTAAGCTGTACACATTTGTTTACTTACATACATATGTATATTGTAATAAAATGGACAGCATTGTAATCTTAACTTGAACCCAGTTGTAATGACCTGTCAAAGCACCACTCATCACCCCTCATTACTTGCACTACAAAAAAGTTATCTACGCAAATAACTTTTCAAAGTCGCTCCAACAAACGGCAAATATGTTCATTAAAAATGTTCCCACTCTCTCGCGCAGAACGCACGAACACGTAAAGCATTCGCTAACAGCAATGGTCCAGACGGCCCTCCATGCGCGTGTAATAATTTTGAAATATTGTGCTCGAATTGGCAACTGACAAGTAGCAAATAAAAATGACAGATCGACAGCAGCTGCAAATGGAGCGGCGGCAACAACACAATTGCGAGAGTGGCCAACTCAGGCAATGGACACAGCATAGACTAGGATTGCCACTAAGCAGTACTGCTAGGGCTCACCTCTATGAGCGGCATGCATAAATAGATGAATGGCCGTAACGCGGTCGTGACGTTGACTGTGACAGTGGCAATGACAGTGACAGTGACAGTAACAACAATACTGGTGGTGGCAGTGGCAAAGGTGGAGGTAGTGGCAATGGTGGCAGTAGTGATGGTAACAGGCGCTATAGGAATAGCAATACAAAACGCCAAAGCTCGTATGACAACCTTAGTTAGTAGTGACAATAAAAGCTGCGGAATATATGTATGTATATACGAGTATATGTACATATATGTACTAACACTTAGAAATAGAAAATTTGATATTGGCGACCCGGCGGGACAACTCGATCATGGATGCGTTAAAATGGCGGGCGAAATAACATCAAAGTAGCCAATAACTATAGAAGCAACACAATTTCGCTACACACACACACACATACACAAACATAACTAATAAAGACCTAAAAACAACATGCGTAACAAGGGCAACAGCAACATTTTGCCAGCAATATTAAGTCAATGTCAGTGCAACAACACTGGCAATTTGTGATATTGAAAAGTGACATGCAACAATGACAGCAGCTGCCATTGCAACAACAGCAGCAATGGCAATACTGGTTAGTCAGCGACTAAACAAAATCGTACAGTGACAGCTAAAATTAATGTGAATTCGAAATGAAGCAGATACCTGCCGGCAGAGCAACGGTCCGAGCGTCCACCAGCCGGGCAGCCAAGTGGCAGGCAACCAGCCGCAGTCAACTGCTTTCCTATGCAGTCAATCGAACCGATTTGAGCTGGTGAGGAATGTGAAATTGCTTTTGCAATGCACTTTCTGACGAGGCAGCGGAGCGAAAGGCAGGTGTATGTGTGTCTACATATGTGCTGTAAATAAGCTTTAGGAGCCATGAAGCAGCATATGTGTATGTATGTAAGCGACAGCTTGCTGTTAATAGCGCCGCGGTTCTAGGCAAATTATTGCAAATCAATTGATTGCATGTCCACACATACACACATACAGACACGTCGCACTCAACTGTCCTGGCACGTAATCACACACACACATACACATGCTAACGCACCATTCACAGCACTGCTCAGTCTATTTGGCTCAGCTGCCTGTCATTGTGCTATGTTGACCTGTCTGTAATAAATTTATTGACATTTTCTTGCTTATCGCTACTGTTGACAGGCATAACTAAGCTTACAAATATATTTGCTTTGAATTGGTATCTGTACGTCTGGTGCATAGCAGCCATTTATTTGTTTAGGTGGAGAGTTCATGTATATATTAAAATTTGGAACTCGATTCAGTCAGGAGTTGTAATATTTGTTCACCTAACGGTTGGTTTAATTATTAGATGTGCTCAAGTCGGAAGAGAACGAACTAGATTGGCAATTTCGATATGTTGACTACAGAACCAAGGCATTATCAATCAATTGGTCAATTTAGTATGAGTAAGAGTTAACTCGCAGCCATCGACGTATTATAACTTCACAACTGTATTCCTTATAGCATTACAAGGTATAAAAAGAAAGGAAATGACTTGTGAAAATATCAAAAACTGAGGGACTAGTTGACCTATATACAAACATTATAAATATGTTGATGTATTGCCTACTTTTGGGCACAAGTTAGCGAAGTCACATACCACATTTTTTGGATAGTGTGAAAAGGAAATTGTTAGTATCGGTATTTATTGACATATTTCCTCAAATTTTGTGAGCATCTGAAAAACGCAGGACACAAAAGGTGTTAATAACTCCATGTGGTTTCTTCAAAATCTTACCGCTAGTGGGGGGAAATTAAAGACCTTTCATTCTGTTCAAAAATATTTGAACAAAAGGTATGAGGTCTAAGCCAAACTAAATGAGGTCATATCAAGACATATTTCGATGACAAAAACCTTCAGAGAACTATTTAACTATTTGGACGCACAACAACTTCACTTTATCTTAGCTTACCTCTTCATCTACACTTTGCTAAATATATGTTGATTATTTTGTAAAGAAAATTGTTCATTTATTCGTTTTTAAGTTTCTTCATGTATCACTAAAATACTAATTCTGGCTTGCAACTAATATTTCATCAATTTAATTTGCATACTACAATTTCTCAATCAGTTATATTTTGCAAACGATTATTCGTATTCGCATTATGCCATACACCTGAAATATCAACTGAGAAAATTTTGTTCTATTTTTCAGACATCAAATAAGATTACACCATCATCATTCCTAACCTTTATGCGCCACATATTGTAAATGTGTGATGCGGATCCTATAAAAATATATGTATTAGAATTTTTTTTTGTTCTTTTGTCTATTCGAATCTCAATATATGTCATTCTATTTCTGTATGGAAAGTTTTGTATGTGGCCGAAACGTCCAAAAGACAGTAATTTGACTTTAATTGAAAAACCTATTTTTTCCTTTCGCGGGCTACTAGATTAACGACTGTATTAGAGATCAGCTGTAACACCTGCTTGTGTTTTTCATTTTCTAGTTTTTCAAATGTCTAAAATTCATCAGCTGATTGCTATTTTATCAATGTTCACAACTAAATTTACAGCCTGGACAACAACCGGCAGAGTTAAACCTAGCTAAAAAATTTAAAATGTGGGCAACAACCCGCAGAGTTGCATTCCAGTTTCAATTCAACTTCAATTCGATTAAGGATGAATATAGTAAAATAAAATGTTTATTTTGTATTCAAAATCGATCTAAATTAGCGGTTTAATCGAATAAAGGCCATTAATTGATATTCTTGTATATGTCACAGTAAGAAAATAGGCGCAGTCGGACCATAATTATGCCCATACATCACAATATTAAATCCCATCTGATTCTTTCACTTTACAGTATATAAATCGAATACCAATGATAGAAATACAACTTTGCATAAATAGTGCTTTAAAAATAGTATCGTCTCAGTCTTAACATTGCCAACCTGAGAAAGTAAGACTAACGGCGCTGTTGTTATGGTAACTCCTTACTTACTTGAAATTAATTTTGCGAAAAGAATCCCCCTTTAATTTATGCAACTCTTTTAGCCAACGATTTATGTGAAAATGTTCCTCCAAAAATTATAAATTCCACTAAATATACAGCGATATTAAAACGCTAATTAGTTTTCGTCACATTCACCGAAAATTGAACAAATTATCATTTCAATTTAGAGACCCCACTCAGACTCACCATGGCCGCTGCAATTATTTGCAGTTCTGCACCCACACAGTTGCGCCATGAGTTATGTGCGACGCTTACAGACATATTTACAGCTACAATTTGCAACATTTGAATGCGGTGAGAATTGAATTTGAGCGCACAAACTCTGCTCTCCCCCGCAATCGGCTGCCCGGCAATATGCCAGACAATATCCGCAAATTAGTAAAAATCCTGTATTATCTACAGCGCACTATCGACGGCTGCAATGACCAGCAGCCGTGCTCACACACACACACACAGACGCATTAGCAACACCGACGCACCAGCAATACAGGCACACGCACACACACTCATAATGGAAATCAGACACATTTAATTTCATGCTTTTCATTACAATTAACCATTTCGTGCAGGCAACGGATGCTGCGGCAACGGCGGCGCTGTGGGGGGTTTCGGGTTTCGTCCTTGTGCTAAATGCACGCAGGAATCCACTAACACTTAATTGGATAGAATTGGCAACCGACAATTAAATTTAATTATTAGCTGTGACGATGTACAAATTCACTCTGCGACTGCAGCCATTTGGCGCAGCGGTGTGGCGGTGGCGTGGTGCGCGCGGTTAGTTGGTTGGTTGGTCCGCGCGTTTGCTTGTATTTAAACTTAATTTTTTGGTTGCCACATATTACAAATGGTCGAGATTTTAATTTAATTACTTTGCACGCCGCAAATCCTTTGCTGCAATTTGGGGCCGGTGCCGCAAGTTAAGTGGTTACGTTGCACATACACGTACGTATATAGGTGTGTATTTATATGTGTAGTTTTAATTTAATCGCCCTCGAAAGCTGAAAATCGCTTATATTTACATGCATACATGTATATAACCGTGGTTGTGAGGATTAATTGAATTGTTGCAACTCCGAGAGCGCTGAACTTTGTTACCACATGGTAATGTGGCATGCAATATACAAATTTATGTGGGGCAATAATTTAGTTAATATATTTAGGACACAAGTTTAATGACCTTTATATATACTATATACTTTTCATTAATAGGTGGCTTGTGTCTATCTAACACTTACGCCAGGTTTAGGGCTTGAGTTGGAAGTTGATCAGTCTACGAATAATTCTTTATTATATATTTATCAAAAGGATGTATTTCTTATATAGCAGTCATAGCTCAGATAATAAAGTCTTTTTCTTTGTGTTCCATAAAATTCTTCTTCTTTAAAATCTTTATTAAACCGAATCCTTAGGGACGAAATCTACTTGCAAGAAACCATTTTTTTTGTAATTCTTTTTAAGAAGCTTTTTATTCAATAAATAAATGAAAAATACGGTACGTTTGCACACTTGAATGTTCTTTATTAATTTGTGATTCGTTTTGAAAATTTTTAATTTCCTTCATCTCAATCCAATCTCCAGTTGAACCTCCGAACCTCCTATTTGGCGCTGAGAAAGACATTCCAGCTTAAAATCATCACAAATGCAAAATGCAAAAAAGAAAAACATTAATATAACTAAATACAGATAATTGTGGAAGACTTACTAAAAATTTTGATCTGAAAATTTTGTGTGAAAATTTCCAGTCGATCGCTACTGCACTGATCAAATCAATTATCCTCACTGACTCTGAAAATAGTGTTGCTAAGAAATCCATTTAAAGCTTTGGGAGCCGATTACACTAAGCTAAAAAATTCTTCCAAATACTCTTATATCTCTGAACTATGAGAATGTTAAAAATATGAAGAAAATCGTTTGCGAATATTCGAAGAGAGAAATGAACCCATAAATCAACAAGCCTGCACACTTAAATTCCAATCGTCGCACTTGCTTTCGTCCGACAATATTCTACAAAGAAGCTGATGCATGATCCTTACCAGGTTTCTTCGCCACTTTACACTGCAAATTGCGATTCGAACTTCTTCATGGTCGGGTTCACCATCTACTGATGTTATGCTTTCAATGCCATTCAACAAGCTGAGGAAGTGTTCAGTCCATAATTTCAGTATGTTCTGCGCATCAGTAACTAGGTCACCTTTGGGGGTTCTACAAGAGCATGCTCCGGTCTTGAAACCTTCTGTTAGTCGAGCATTACCCCTGTCGGCCAGCTTGTAGGCAGTATTTTTCTCTCCACTGCGACAGGGCACTCTTCATCGTACCAGCTGTTCTTTTGAATTTTATGAGAACCAATTGTTTCGTTTGCAGCTGTTCGTAAGGAACTTGAAATGTCCTCCCACCGTTCCCTTATACCGAGTTCCTAATGAGTGCGCTCAGAGAGTAGGAGAGCAAGTCGAGTAGAAAATCGTTTGGTTGTCTTTTGTGATTGCAGCTTCTGAACGTCCATTAGTTTGTTGACGTGCATTTTTTGCTGTACAGCAGCGGGTACGTATATTGGCTGAGGCGTGTCTTCCGTCTATCCCAACATGGTCTATCTGGCACAACCCTGGGGAAGGATGATTCGCCTTCTCATTTTAACTCTCCTTCAAACGGATGTTTTTTAACTACCCATTGGATACTTGATCTAAGACCAGAAGACGTGAGCCTGCTTGGATCATATGTAAAAGAATCGTATTTAGTAAATTTAACGAAAGCGCCTTACCTTCTGAAATTATTAAGCAAAGTGTTAAGAATACGAAGAATGATATATTTGTGTATAACAAGTTCAAAGAAGACGCAATCGATTTATATATGTATGAGATTAGTTCTCCTTTACTTGTTGCCATTTTGAAGGTAATTTCATAATAGAACTCGCATTGAACACCTTCGTCTCTATAAGAAAAAAAAACTCAGACAAACGATGTTCACAAACTTCTTATGAGCCTAGTTTTTCCATAGAAAGGATCACTTGGTACCAGGTCCAGATTGTAAGGTGCATGTATAAGAACTTCTCAATTAAGCCTCCGTAGCTTTTGGCGATCACTATCGACCTGTTTGACCTATTGTTGTCTGTGGTGGAACATAGTTTTCATACTATTGACCAATAGTAGTCGCTTCTAGGCGATTGCTGCCATCAGACGGTCCAGCTACTGATAATAGATGACGAAGTTATGAGTTTGGCAGTCGAAAAACAAGTCATCACAGATTGCGCCGGCCCATCGCGAATCCACTATAACAGTTTTCGTTTGCGGTTTCGTCCCTAGCAACCAATTTGATCGATTTTCTTGCGATTCGTAGATAGATATTCGATCCATGAGTTTATGCGTTAACTAGTGTGATACCCATTCATTAAACTTCTTTTTTTAGCTTATCTGCTCTTATTTAAATAGGTCTTAACAGCTTTTGATGCAATATTTAAGTGTTGAGCAATCAAAAAAGTGCTTGCTTGGCGGTCGAACTCGACTTTTCCATTATTTTGTCGATCTTTTCTACAATTCGCCTTCCAGAGCGTGGATTGCTGGACCATACCTTTTCCAGTCTCTTATATGTCAAATACATTTATATACTACCATTTGTTTAGTAAACTATAAAGTAGACAGAATATGCAATACCATGTGCGGGTTGTGTGGGTCATCATTTAATGAGTCAAGGTTGATTCCTCCCTTAAGTGCGAGAGTCCTTATTTCGTTCCATCATGACTCAGTTAGTCCTATAGGCTTATTTTATGTTCTACGCTTTTAATTACATTTTTTGGTAATTATATTTTCTGGGCTCATAATTTTGTCTATGCATTTGCTACCCTAAACAAACACCCTAAATCCAGCAATTAGTTGCGGTAGAGCACAACATTTACAACAAAGGTTAACCAAAGCATATTTTTCCAGCAATCTTAACTACAATACACTCATAAATATGCACATTAACAATAAAACCCAGACTCGGGATCATGGTGGGGGCTGGGACCCCCTCTACACATATGTGTACTTAACGACAAGCGAGTTCAAAGCGCTTGCACCCAACCACAAAGCGAAAAGTTTTCCACAAAACTTTTTGCAAACATTTGTATTGTGCAAGAAAAAACTTTGAACAACCGGCAGCAACAACAATTAAAGGAAAAGTCAAAGGAAAATTACAATCGCTGCATAAAAACGTATTGAATTAAAAAGTTTTGCCAACCACAACACTATGGTATATTCCTCACTTGTGTGTGTGTGTGTGTGTGTGTGTGTGGGTAAAGCAGTGAAAAGGTTAAGCGAACCACTAATAAATTGAGCAGCAACTCACACACACATGCATATACATTGATTTATGTACCGTTATATGTTTGTGTTACACTCTCCCCTCCTCCCCACAGCTGAGAGTTCAGCGAGTGACGCTCACTTGAGCAGCACACAAAACGGTATAATTACAAAATTATATACTTTTAGAATATATTTTTCAAATGCTTTCACAACAACAACAAGAGGGCGAAATTACTGTGCAAAAGCCATGTTGCAACAGCAAAAGTTGTCACTGTCTGCCGTGAGCGGTTAGGTAAGTGGCAAATAAACAGATGCCTAACAAAAGCAACAAATTTCGCAACAAGCGCCCAACAAAGCCTGTTGTGATGTTCATGTGGTGTACTCACACACATACATATGTATATACGCAAGTATTAAAGTAAATGTGTGCAGATTTCAGGGAAATAATTCTCAATGCTAAGCACCAAGCAGCCGCAGCTTAGCAGCGTGTCAAGGATGTGCATTTCATATGGTTTTTGGTTTTTGCCTTTTTAATGTGGCATCGGTTATTATGTTGTTGTGGTTACCTTTTGTACATCTCTCTTGTTACTGAGTGTGAGCTTGATTGGGTGCCTCGATGGCAGCCTTAAGGTTTTGAGTTCCTGCTGAGATAAAGTCTAAAGGTGATGTATTTGTTATATTCAAAAGCATTATTAAACTCTTTCGGAATTCTGATATGAAATCTTAAAATTCCCAAGCCACGGAGTGAATTTTGTTTTTCCCCTTTGTTATGGTTATGTGTTTTAGTAGAAGATTATTGAGTTTATTGATCACACCTTCATAGTGCGAATATAGATCTACTAAATTTTAGAGCGGTTTTGCATTTGCCAAAACTCTTGTATGCTCCGATTGAATCTGAACGACTACTACGATCTCTAACTCTAAAGATGATTCCAATATTCGCCATTTCCAATGCATAAAGGACCATAAATCATCAGCAGAACCTTTCTTTCAAAAACTCGTAACGTCGACTCATCAGATATTATCATCGTCCATTCCTCTGCACCACATAGCAGGATGCTGGTTCAAAATAGGCGAAATTATCTACGACTTGAAGTTATCTACGACTTGAAGTTATCTACGACTTGAAGTTATGTATGTCAACAGTGTCGTAGGAGCCAAGTCGCGAGTGCGAAGACAGTTTGTTTGATGACAGGAGATATTTTGTCTTGCCCTCATTGACGTTTGCTTCGCTCCTTATCCAGTCTGAAAAAGCAGAACTAACGGCGCGGATGTTGAGGTGATGATTGATATCAATATCACAGGCGTACGCCATCAGCTGTACACTCTTATAGAAGATTGTACCTTCTCGATTTAACTCTGCAGCTCGAATTAATTTCTCCAGCAGCAGATTGAGGAAGTCGCATGGTAGGGAGTCACCCTGTGTGAAACCTCGTTTGTTATCGAACTGTTCGTAGAGGTCCTTCTCGATCCTGATGGAGCTTCAGCATATGATTGTGTTAAGTAAGTGCCCAAACGTTATCGATTGGGTTCGCATCTGATGACTGTAAGGCCCGTCTAATGACACAATCCCGTTTTCTTCTTTCCAGCTGCTACAAAAGTGACCCCGAGTCTTTGATCGTCTTACCCTAGAAGAACTTAGTACCGACATCCTGTCCCAAACCAAATCCATGTGTTTCATGTGTGAAGCATCTTCAAACATGAACCTTTCCTGGATATTTCAGTGATCGCTGGCCTAGTTTACTAATTTTTTTAATTTAACTGTGTTCATCATCCAAAACGAGGACGAGTCTGTGAAGACCACTTGGGTCTAATCATCATTCATATGTTCCGGTCACTATTACCGACAGTGTGAAAATGAATGAAATCGGAAGATAGCCCTGCCCACACCCCATAAATGGAAAAGATGTTAAAAGCTGCTAAAGGAGTGATAAATCAATAACCGAACACGCCAGAAGCTTTATATTTTACGCCCGGGACGGTATAAGAGGGCTTTATACTAGACAGTGTAAAAATTGGACGACGGGCGTGGCACCCCCCCTACTATTACGTAAAATCTCATATCTCAGCACCTACTAGACCGATTTCAACCATATTCGATACACATCATTCTTCTAACATTCTTATTTCACACTACGAACATGTATGGAATCGGACTATAACCACGCCTACTTCCCATATAACATAATGTAATTTTAAATTTCATTTAAATATTTCACTTTCCGGTGAAATATAGAAGAAATTAACGAGATGCTTGCCATCTTATGGCTGAAAATTGTTCAAATCCAACAAAAGTTGTTCAAGCCCTTAGGTACCGGATATTTAGACACCAGCGTCTATAGTTGACTTTTTACGACAAATATTAGTCGATGTGTGAGATATACAAGGTCTGTCGCAAAAGAAACAGAACTTTTTAAATATAACTGTTTCTGGTGGCGCCACCTAGTGGTGGGTATATGAAATAAAAAGTTTGATCTCTTGTTGACATTAAGACAATTGGATAACTACAATCGATGTTATCGATCAAAAAGTGAAGGCAGCTTTTGGTCATCGGTCGTAAAATGCAAAGAAAAAATATTAAATTTTGTTTTAAACTTGGGAAAATGTTTACTGAAACATTTCAAATGATGAAAAAAGTTTATGGTGATCAGTGCCTATCCCGTAGTAATGTGCATAAGTGGATTAAGCGATTCCAAGAACTTCGTGAGGACCTCTGTGACAATCAGAAGTCGGTCGTCTTCAGAAGTCAAAAATAAAGACAATGCTGATTTGTTTTTACGATTCCGAGGGTATTGTACACCGAGAGTTCATCCCACCTGGCCAAACGATTAATGCTGTATTTTACTTTGGTGTTATGAAGCGTCCTTTGTCACTGATTTTTTGACAAAAAACTCCATATTAACCATTAATCACTCACCCTACTCATCTGATCTGGCACCCTGTGATTTTTACCTATTTGGAAAACTGCATTTGCCCATGAAAGGACACTGGTTTCAGGACATTTCAACTATCCAAAAGGCGACGACCGATATTCTCAAGAGCATTCCGAAAAATAACCTTAAACACTCATTTGAAATGCTAATTGACCCGGCTAAACGCTGTATCGAAGCACAAGGAAACTACTTTGAATAAAAGAATATAACTTTTGAAAAATATTAATTTTTTGTTGTTTTTTTAACAGTCCTGTTTCTTTTGCGACAGATCTTGTATGAACGATGTGAAATTCAGGGATAATATTTTCCTAACGACGGTATGTCTGTGTTCCGAAAGTGAATTGAAAAGTGTCAATATTACCCTTAGCTCATATATACCTAATAGCATTGACAGACGGCAGCGTTAAACCAGATTAATTGCATTTTTCGGGATTAATTCAGGAGTTACCACAGCTAACTCCGTTGCTGAATCCAAAAATAACTCTCAAAATTTTAGGGAGTTTGTGAGATTTTCGTTGGCAACATTGTTAAAAATGGCCAATTTTCATCTATTGTGAATGAAATACAAGCAACCCTGACAGCTGTTTATCCAAATTCTCAATATAATATCAATAAAACTTCTATGTTATGATGCAGTTTTAAAAATAATGTGTTTATATGTTTTTGTAATAAAAATGGTTTGGTAAACATTGGTCGGCTAACAACCGTAATGTTTATCTTCTATCAATTTTCATTGAAAATATTATAAAAAGGACAATGAGCTGTTTATGGGAGTTTCAAACTCACATAGCTGCCGTCTGTCACCTACAAATTTGGATCTGACTGCGCACTTAGTTAATCCGGATTAACGCTGCCGTCTGTCAAGGCTATAAGACAACGATTTTCGAACTTCCGACTAACTTTATACCGCATATATCGGCCAACATGTGAGTTATCTCAATAAAAATTAAAGAGCTTATTAACGAATAACAGTGTATCTTTGTACCTAAAATGGATGAAATTGGACGAAACTTGACCCATATAACAAACATATAACATCCGGGTGACTTTATTCCATATGATTAGTAATGGTTGTGAGATACCTTAATGAATCTCAAAAATATTTTATTAGTATGTGGCATATTCATGGTGGCCTTGATGCTTGTAAGTTGCAAGTGTATAGACTGTTCGGTTGCACCCGATCTTAACCCTTCATTACTTCTTTCGCTATAAAATTGTAAATAATTTTAAAGTTATGCAAGCTCAGCATAGTTGTATGTATTCTATGTCGCGTATTACGGTTAATAGCTACCTTTCATTAAATTTCTCGACTGAGCAGACTTCAGCAGTAATATATACCTAGATAGACTCTACGTGGAAATTTACCAAAAACTGGTTTACATACACACCCACACACCCACCGACTGCCGCTGTTATTGTGCGATAATTCAAGTATGTTTGCCAAGCTATCTAACCCTTCAGTGCGCTGCAGCCACAGCAAATGCACAAGCTTAACGAGTATGCAAATGCTGAAGAAAGCAGCATTTTCAAATGTATTTATTTTTTACAGAAATGTAAACATATTATGGATATATGACCTGTGATACGTAAACACGGGCGAATGTGCAAATTTGAAGGGTTAGAAAGACGAAAAGTCGAGTTGGCGCGCACAAAGATGATATGTTGATGAGAGACAGCGCGCAAACAGCAGCATCAAAATGCAAATACACACACAAACACTGCTTCGCACATGTAATCACACAAACTGGCATTAGCGGTTATTCGCTTGTGCACGCTGCTGGCGGTTGTGTTGCCCAGACATGTGTGCACACAAATTTTTTGATAAATATGCATTTGCCGCGTGCAACACAGATTTTCGCCAACCACAATTAGAAAGTTGTAAAATTTATATACTCGTTGTTCGCGTTTTTTGATTTTTGTTTGCATACTTTTCGGCGTACACACTCATACTGCGCTACCATTTTTTAGCAAAGCTCCACGTTTGCCCTTCCGCTGCACAGTTGCATGATTTGCAAATCTGTGTGCTTGTTGTTGCTGCTTATACTGCTATGTGTGAGTGTCTGTGTATGTGTGTGCGTACGCATGTACCCTGTCAAGTGGCAGTAACTTTTGCAAACGATTATACTTTGTTTGCAAAACTTTTTATTATCCACCCACAGCACATCTCCATCACCCATTGCTAACCATTGCTGCTACACCTCTAACACCAGGTGGCTACCTGATGCACACCACCCACTTTTGGCAAACTTTTATTTTATTGCCAACTCATACGACGCCTTTGCTAGGCTTTTAAGGGTTAAATCGCTGTAGCAATTACATGCATGTAGTTTGCTTAGCGCTTTATTTGTGGCAAGTTTTGCTTTCTATGTATAAACATTTTATTGTTTCGCCTCACTTGTGCTCGTGCCGGCTCGGGCCAACTGCGCTGCAGAGCGGTTTTAGGCTTGTCTGATGCGCTTGAAGTGGCTGCTTGCTTATCAGTTGAATTGTGTTTGCTTTCGCTTTTTCACTTTTTTGTTTATACTGTTTAAGTTGTTGTTGTTTTAAATTGTATAAAATTGCTGAGATTTTGTTGTTGTAAATTCTGTAAAATTGTGAATTTTTTGCCCATATACATACATATGTATGTATATTGACTTTTTTAGCAAATCAAATTTTTCCATTGTCAGCTCGCCCTCATCGTCCGGCAACCTTGTCCACTGTGTCCAGCCAGCAATACTAAAGGCATGCACACACATTTTTCACTCACAACCGTTGACTTTAGTTGGCTGTCCGACGCATCTTGTGTGTCATTATCGTCCGTCGAACGGGGCGTATACGCAACCTCGTCGCTCTGCCTGCGTATCTTATGGCTTGCAGCTGGTTTTTTGTGTGGATATTTGAGAAATTATCGTCTGTTGCCATCGCTCATGCGGCATTTGGTGCGCCAAGCCAGACGCCTTCCTTTCCCTCAGCTCCCTTTGCCGCAACTCTTAGCTTCTTTTCCGTCAGCGCTCTTTCCTTCAACTCCTTTTCCTTAACTTTTTTTGCCTCAGCTCTCTTCCATTCAACTCCTTTACTTTAACTTTTGTTCGCTCAGCTCCTTTTCCCACAACTGCTGTGTCTCGCTCTCTCTCTCTCTCTGCCTTTGCTCTGCGCCATTTGCAATCCATTGTTTTCTTAGCTTGCTCCCTCCTCTTCGCTTCTTGCGCGGCGCAAATATATTTGCCTTTGATTGCGAACGCTGATATTCAACATCTTGATTTTTATGCTTTTTCTATATTTGTGCCACACACTTTGTGATTTGCTCTTATTGTTTTCGTTTTTGTTGTTGGCGCAGCCGTTGTTATCTGTCATTGTCAAGCAGTTATTGTCAAGTGTTTTTACGCTGGTTTTTTACGTCTCGTTGGCTATGAAATATTTGTTTGCTTCCATTGTTGCCCGCTCCCCAAAATTTTCTCTTCATTTTCGATTTCTCATATTGTTCTTTTCATTTTCTTTCATTTTTATTTTTTTAATTTTGACGCTGCATACTTTTCTCTGTGCGGTGTTCAGTGTTTTTTGTCTTGTTTTCTTTGGTTTCATGCCTCACGCGTTTGCTGGCATTGTCATTCGACCTGACCTTTGCCGTTCGCTGTGTATCCTTGAGACGCCCCAGACGCCTGTTCTGGTGTTGTTGCTCCTCTTGTGTATATATGTGCTTATTTGTGTGTGTGTGTGTGTCAATGCTTCTTCTTTTTCCTCTATATTCACATCCATTGTCTTGCTCTTGCTCTTTTTTCATTTTTTGTTGTTGTTTTTTTGTTAATATTATATTTTCTTGTCTTTATTCCTGTCGCTTCGCATCTGAAGTGGTTGTCTTTGACAAATTACATTTCATGCATTATGCATAAATACACTTTGCTGCTGATTTGATTTGGTTGCTTTCTTTAAATTACTGTTATTATTATCATTTGGTATTCGGTGTCAAAAATAAGCAAACTTGCAGCACCGGTATATATTTATTTATGTTGCATTTAAATTACGAATAATTAAAGTCATATTTCAACAAGTGCGTTCGCTGTGGACAGGAACAGGTGGTACTCACTTGGCTCTATGTCCGGTGGATGCGATAAAACCGACCCATCCGAGCTTTCGTAACTTCTGTCGAGTCTTCAACGAAATGTATGGTCTGGCGTTGTCCTGGTGGCCCCTACACCCGTGCTGTTGGCCAATTCTGGACGCTTCTAGTCGATCGCCTGCTTCAAGCGGTCCACTTGTTCGCAGTAGATGGTAGAATTAAGCGTCTGACCCTATGGGAGCAGCACATATTAGATAATTCCCTTCCAATCGCACCAAACACACAGCAAAACCTTCCTGGCCGTCAATTCCGGCTTGGCCACTGTTTGGAACGATTCACTGGCCTCCGACCACGACCATTTTCACTTCACAGTCACCATCCGCTTCAAAAATGGGTCGAGTTCGTTCCGTTTCAGCAGCATATCATCAAATCATACGGCACCCAAACATCAAACCTTTTTGTGTATCCAGCCTTCTGCAGATGGTTTGAAATGGTTTGGTGACTAACTCGCATCTTCTGGGCGATGCCACGAGATGCCACATGCCGGTCTAACTCGATGTTTTCCATGATTTGATCGATATTCGTCGTCACAGGTCTTCCGCCGACTGGCTTATCCATGGTGTCGTTTTCACCCGCTCTAAATTGTCGAAACCATTCCTCCGCAGTTCGAAGTGATAGAGTACCATCATATATGCTGAACGCAATATCCAAACTAATCATGCATAGCTTCGTTTTGTAAGTTATGTCAAGACCTTTCGAAGATGTATAGATGTATCAAAAGACAAAAAGGCGAAAGGGAGATATTTGACAACCTAAAATATTCTAAAAGCTTCATAAATTTTGGTGTGTTAAGATCTATGATGATACATCTAGCGTAAGGAAACAATAAACTAGCTCCCTCTACTTATGGGCTCTCATATTAGTTTTTCTTCCTAAAAATAAAATACCTTGAAATCCATGTAATGCGCTTACTCCATGTCCTGGCGAAAAAGCTATCTATACAAAAGATACGTGTTGAAGTTAGTGTACAGTATCATATTTTTCGGCAAAATCCAATATATTAAAATCTAATACCGTAGCTAATCTCCAGGAGAACTAACAAAACCGGTGTCTGGTGCTAAGAAAAAATTTGTCGGCTTAAAATTGTCTCAAATCCAAAAACCAAATAAATTTTAAATACTATAGATTAATTCAAATAATGATGGAAGGACTGGTCAAAGAGGGAGAAGTATTGAAAAAAGGAAGAAGCTCGTTCCTTACTCCAATGGCCACCGAAGTGTGTTACGGTAGGCTAGCGGATTGAATTTTAGCGTATTGTCGCGCACATACATTGAGTACCCGGAAATTCTAAATAAAACGCAAAATATTTAATTATTCACCAATATTTATTTTGTCAACTTCAAAGTAATCCCCACCAGAAGTAATACACTTATGTCAACGATTTTTTCAGTCCTCGAAACACTTTTCATAAACATTTTTTGGGATGGCCTTCAGCTCCTTCAGCGAATTTTGTTTTATCTCTTCGATCGACGGAAAACGGGTTTCACGGAGACGAAATTTGAGTTTGAGGAAAAAGAACAAATCACATGGAGCAAAATCTGGTGAATACGCTGGTTGATCTATGGTATTCATTGCATTTTTGGCTTTAAATTCGGTCACAATCGTGACTTGGTGCGATGGTGTATTATCATCGTGTAAAATCTATGAATTTTTCTTCCACAATTCCGTCCGTTTTTAACGGATGTTCTCACGCAAACGCCTTAATACGGCCAAATAGAACTTCTTATTGACCGTCTGTCCCTCCGGAACAAAATCATAATACACCAAAGCACGAATATCGAAAAAAATGCGCATTACCTTAATTTTTAAGCGACTTTCGCGTGGTTTTTTTGGTTTCGGCTCGTTTTTCCCTCAATTCCGATTAATTTCGACTTGTTTTTATGTCAAACTCATAAACCCATGTCTCATGGGTAGTTATTTTGCTCTCCATGAATGTGAAATCGGAATTCGCACAATCAAGCATGTTCAAAGAAACGTGTTTACGGTTCACTTTTTGAAAAAAATTCAACTTTATCAAGCAAGAACGCATTTCATACCCAAAATATCCACCAAAATCATTCGAATGAGCTCGCGAGCGATGTCGAGCTCTCTTGCCATCTCTCTAACACTTGCCTGACAATTTGAGTCGGAGAAAACTATTGCTGTCCAAAAGAAACACTACTTAACTTTGCTAAAGAACATTTAGAAAAGGACGACAAATTTTGAAAAAGTATTTTGGGGCGATGAACAAAGGTGAATGTTATTGGATTCGATGGCTAACCGTTTGTCTATCGCCCCAAGTGTCAGGCATTTAACTCTAGAAACACCACGAAAACCATTAAGCACAACGTTGGTAACCTGATGTTCTGAGGAGCGTTTTCGTTTTCATACTTCAACATTCTCACAAAGACTATGGAACGATCCAGAGCACGCAGCTAAAAATACGTCTAGAGCTGGCCAGCGCCAATTCCATTGAAAATTTGTGAAACTGCTGAAGAAATTTGGACGTGGATAGAGGAGCCACAAGTTAGTGGAAATTACAAAGTAATATTTCTAATAAATTTTCTTGATTTCTCCAGAAGCGGGTTACTGTGCTATTTTTATGCCCAGAGAAAAATACGCAATTGGAAACTGAATATTTTTATTGAATGAACTATTGAATCAATTTTTTAATTCTTTAAACATAACTTACTTATTCTCGAATTTATACTAGCTTAATGAACATAATTATGAGTTATCATCATTTTGCTTTATGCATAAACTGTGCCCAAAAAATTACATGACGTTGTATTTATTTTGAAAATTCTTTATTTATTCTTCCAAATCAATTTCATCACCTTCAAAGTAATCCCCTCCCGATGCAATGCACTTATGCCAACGAATTTTCCAATCTTCGAAACACTGGTTGTAGTCACTTTCCGGGATGGCCTTCAGTTCCGTCTTCGCTGCGGCTTGAATCACCTCTATCGTATAAAAACGGTGTCCCCGGAGCGGTCTTTTGAGCTTGGTGAACAGCCAGAAGTTGCACGGCGCCAGATCAGGTGAATACGGTGGTTGCGGAACGATATGGGTTGAGTTTTTGGCGAAATGATCACGAATTACGAGGGCAGTATGGGATGGTGCATTATCGTGGTGTAAAAACCAAGAATTGTCTTTCCACAATTCCGGCCCTTTTAAGCGGATAGCGTTACGCAAACGACGCATAACATTCTAATAATATTCCTTATTGACTGTTTGACCAGTTGGAAGGAATTCATAATGCACAACACCACGATAATCGAAGAAAACAGTTAACATGACCTTGATTTTTGAGCGACTTTGGCGCGAATTTTTTGGTCTCGGCTCTCTTTTGGCACGATATTCGCTCGATTGATCGGTTGTTTCGGTATCGTAAGCACAGATCCAAGTCTCATCGCCAGTTATAATGCGTTTCATGACACCCTGGTAACAGAAAGCATCGTTTCACACACTTCAACGCGACGGCTTTTTTCCAAAAAATTCAATGTTTTCGGTACCAGTCGAGATTTGACGCGCTTGAGGCCCAAAACATCCTTCAAAATGGTATTGGCTGAGCCTTTCGATATGCCAACTTCATCAGCAAGGTCTCTAATTGCTAATCGACGGTTTTTCAACACCAAATCTTTGATTTGTTGAACGTGAGCTTCGTCGGTTGAGGTTGATGGTCGCCCTGGACGCTCTTCGTCTTCGACACGTTCACGGCCGGCTTGGAACTCACTATACCACTTCTAAACATTTTTCTTAGACATAGCCTCATCACCAAAGGCTTTCTGCACCATCCTCAACGTATCCGCAGCAGAAAATTGATTCCGTAAACAAAATTTAATGCAAATTCTTTGCTCAACAAATTTCAACATCGCAAAAAACGAAAAACTCACAAAACGACACGTATCTCAAACACTAATCAATATTTTGATATGAAATTTGACATAAATGTGACTGACAGTACTACCAACCTAAAAAACAAATAATTTTCCAAATCCTTCGACGCGCGCAGTTTAAATTCAAATATCACCTTATTTTTCGGGCACAGTAGTATATGTCTACATTTTGTGTATTAACTAATTTTTTAATATTTCTTGTACTTTCAGGTAAATACAATTATCAAAAAGCTTCCAGTATTTCCGTAAGTTCTTATTTTAGATGTTTATCTATGAATATATGATATATGCTTAATTTTTATAAGCCTAAAAGCTATTTAAAGAATTTTAATCCATCTTCAGAGCAGATATTCTTAATATCATAATATTAGCGTCCCTAAAAAAGCGAATGTTTTTTTGCTTGGGACTCTGAAAAATTGGTTAAAAGACACCGCTTAAAACGGCTCTCCAACTAAGAGACAAAAAAATGTATGTCTCGCTTCCAACTACTTGAAAAAATAGTATTTATGTTTATATATATTTTTTTAATCTTGCTTCATTTGCACAAACTGTTGATGCTCAGTGTTGACTATAAACTCAACAATTTTTACGATTTGTTGTTTTAGTCGCCGGTTTATTTGATTTGCAAACATTTTTAACTAACTGCTGAAAGCGTCCGCCATCAAAACTCGTGCCGCCCACAGCAAAGCAGATAAACAAAAAAAGCATAATAAAAAACACAAATACCCAAATCATACGTCCAGCCATAATTCAGTGGCCCCATTCAAAACTTGCAATGGAAATGTAAGCATTTAATCTTTTACTGACCCAAACAGGCCGTAAACCTAACTCAGAGTAACTAAACCCGCGCTTTTCCCATCCCCCATTGTCGACAGCAGCTGTAATAAGCAAATTACATTTTCAGAAATGTACTTGACTCGACCCTTCTATTTCAATTTTGTATGCTTTTACTGCGTTTTAACCTCTTCCACACACAAATTTTACAGACAAGGATGTATTTAGTGAGATACGCATATCCCTTTTAATTCTTTGATAGCCTCATTTAAATGCCGTTTGAAGGCCAACATCATTAAATGAGTTTTTAGCGCCGCCGCTGTAAAGCAGAAGTCACGTAGTGAAAGGAGATTGCGGAGAGTGGGGTACAAGAAATTCATTCATTTAACTCATAACGCCTCAGAAATAATTCAAAATATCGCACACAAAAATCACATTTACTTATTTAAATACTTAGCGCTTACTTAATGAGCGGAGATGAGCCAACTGGTGCGGGTTAAAGCGGTGCTGTTTGTCTATAAACAGGATTGTGCGAGAGTAGAATGAGAGAGCTGTGCACAAAGGTTGCGAAAATTAATTTTATAAAATATATATGCCCGAAAAGTGGCCGTTTTCTCTTTCATAAAAAGGGTTAGGTTGGTTTTTGTATGGGCGCGCCTAAGCCGTTGGGCACTTGAATGAATGAATGCCCACTTGGCTAAATTTGTTTTACTTGTGTATTTATATTTCTTTTTGTGTTTTTGTTGCCTGAAGTACACCTTACACTTAACGGTTTAGGCAGCCGTAAACGAATCTAGACGCGCGGAAGAAAAAGTTGGCGATTGAAAGCACTCAACTGGTTACTTTTGATTCATTATTTACCTTTGTGTCTTGAGAGTTCGCTATGATATTGTGTTATTGTAAACAGATAAATATATTTATTGTACTCGTTTCAGTATGTAAATAAAAAGCGCCGTTAATTTGATTTGAGGCGTAGGACATTAAGTAATATAAGATGACGGTCGCCGCTTTGGAGGAAGAAAAATTACGTTTTTCGTGGCTAATTTAAAGGACTACGAAACGTAAAGAAAAGTTTTGATTTCTCAGCATTTTTATAAAAAAATAAGAATCTTAAGTATCAATATATAACCTTGTTTACTATATGCTGCAGGTATGTGTGTACAGGCTCTTTCATCACTTCGACAAAGCTGGGTCAATAGTTTCAGATTGCAAATTGGTATATGATTAGCCGCCAGTTCATCTTACCAGTTGCATTTGCGTAGGCACAGACAGTGTCCAAATGGCCAACCCGTGCAACATGTTCGAGAAAAATAAAAATCAGAGAGAACTCCCTAGTAATTGACGAAAAGTCCAAGGTTTGGTTAGGTCATAAGTATATTCCTTAGCAGTCTGTAATTTCTGATGTTTTCTTTATTTTCCTCGAGCAGTTTTTTAGTCTCTTCGAGTGGGATTCAAGTATTCCAATGCTATCTTGGTAACCGTACTCATAGTTGAGAGTCATAACCAAAGCTTGATATTTTTAGGCAAAATTTCGTTTTCTATTTCAACATAATCCCCATCAAAACTGAGCTACCAAATATAGCAATACAATATTTCCATTATTTGAACGTCATCCACTTCGGCGTTTTATTTTCATCGATAACAAATTGTCAAGCCAGTAAATGAGATTTCCAAAGGGGCAATCCGTCCGACTACCGAATCCGTACAGAAAATAGGGATGTCAGTAAAAACGATATACAGTGAGATTTCCGGTAAATAAACGGCTCAGGGCGAGATGGTATGCCTTCAGGACATGCAGAATCGCCAAGATCATGCGCAAGAACTCTAATAACAGGCCACAACCGATTACCATCACATGCGAGCCAAATGCGCATAGATAAGTGTGCATGAAAGAGACGCTAGAACACCTCCTTGCCTCTGTCCAGCATTATCTATAACTTGTATTAACTACCTAGGAACTTCAACGGGATAAGATGAAGTATAAAAATTAGATATCAAGTCGCGCTTAAAGTTCGCAAACAGCGTTGATGTCCTGTTTGACCAATACTTCAACTCATATGAAACTAAGTCTCTATCTGACAGTACTAAGAACTAATAGGTTATAGCCGACCAGTAAAACCTAACTTAACCCAACTGTCAGGCCGGTTCTGAAGAATGCGGCAGCAATTCAAAGTTCGTTTCCGGCAATTATCGTCATATCGACACATACAAAATATTCCTGCGACACCTTTAGAGTTTCAGCTATCTTCGTCCCCTTGGTTTTACGAGTATTTTAGATTAATTATTGGATATTTTTTTGGATATTTCGTCTGATGCTTTTTTCGTCTTCCACACATTATATGATATGTACATGATACTATGATAACTTTTCTTATCATTTGCTTCGCCTGGCGCAGAGTCCCGATCAGACTCGTGAATTAGTTACTGGTTAGACCACATAACTACTGTCAGTTCTAGTCGGCGTTTAACCAAACGTAAAGATTAAACAGTATTTCTGATATTATCTGTATATCTTGTAAAGGAATAGGGCATTTGATTCATCTCACCAGTCCCTTCACAAAACCCCCTAATCCAAGAAAATGAGCCTCACAGATTACCATATAAGTAATATATAATATAGTTTGATAAATCGTTGAACTGAAATGAAATTATAAGCTTTAGGTAAGAATTAGGATCGTGATTCAGTCATTTGTCCCATATACGTATTACCAGTTCTACGAGCGAAAGATTGGTTTCAGGTAACTAGCTGCTCCCTCTCTCTACGAGTGAAACTGAAATCGAGTTTTTAGCACTTAAAGCAGATTTGTTTCAATAATATCTACCCCTCCTCCCTCAAATCGCTGCCAGAAGTCAATGAATGCCTGCAACAGTTGCTGGTAACAAATTTTTATCAGATGAAATAATCTCATGGCAACACGCGTAAGCCAAACGAGTAAAAGACGCACAATAGCTTTGTAAAAGGCAAAAACAAATAATCAGCGGAAAGCACAGCAAAACACCGGTCGAAATGGCAACACAGCATGAGCTTGCGCCAAAGATAAAAACGGACTTTGGGACGAACAGAGTGACAGACAGTTAGTGAGAATCGCAAACAAATAGATAGACACGAAATTAGTTGGAATACAAAACAGACAAGCAGGGCAGCTGGACTGGACAAATATGTGCATATGTACGCGTACGTACGCATGTATGTGTGCGTGCATAAATGCCTGAAAGAGTTTACGCTGTGCTGATTTGAATGCCAACACGCGCGGCAGCAGACAGCAATCAAAGCGTCGCAAGCGCAACGCGCTTCCTCTTGCCACGCTTTTTGCACGCTCAATATGTGGCACGTGAAAAGTGGCTGCACTTCGCCGGGCACGCCAGGAAGTCAGTAGCCATAGCAGTAGTCAGTGGCAACTAAATGTGATTATTATTTTAAATCACTCGTTGCCGTTGCGGCCATACCATTGCGCTGACGGGGTCGCTGCTGTATGTTGCCACAACAAACAGCAAGTCTGTGTAATTGAAGCTATTATGTAACTTAAGCTCTGCAGGTGCCAAAGTGGCTTTTCATATTTATTTTCTGCTTCTCTATTTTGTTTACGTTTTTTCACTTGCGTTTATACTATTCAAAGCCACTTGTATTTCGCCAACGGCATGAGCTCTTAAATGCGCTCTAATGCCTTGACAACCGTCGCCGTTAGCCAACCGCAAAAGTACTGACACTCTGCTGTCAGCTGTCCGCTGCCATGCCGCTGCCTTCTTTGCATACACAAATAGGTTTAAATTATTAGACAAACTAAAGTATTTGAGCCCTGGAAGGCCTTTCATTTCATTTTCATAGCAGAATATTGCGTTTTTTATGGAAATGGAGTTAATGTCAAACTTGTAGAATTGAAATATATTGTAAGTTATGCTAAATGATTTGAGGCTAAAGCTTAGCTCTGCCTCTTAGTGGCTTTTATATGAAATTACAATTTTTTTTGTACGAAAGCATCTCAAAAATGCAGAGTTGTAATCTGATACATATAGAGAAATGCTAAGACATTTGCGTTTTGCTTTCAATATAACGGTGATGCGGACTATACAACTTCAACGAGGAAATGACGGCTGCACCGAAATTATAATATCCAATGGTGCATTTTTATAGCATAAAACGATTTTTATTTTGATTTTGGTCGGTCAATTTAAATTACAGCTATAAGCTATCTTGGTCCGATCTACACAATACGTTCGGCGATTGTAGCGATGCCTTAGATAATATTCTACACCAAATTTCGTAAAGATATCTTGTCTTATAAAAAAAGTTTTCCATATTAACACTTGATAGTTCAGTGATATGTCTGCTATATGCTAAAGGGTGATCCATTTCGAGGTTCCCTCCGTCTTTAAGGAAACAACACAGAAACTTCAAATTTAATGTGGAATGTTTATTATCATTCTTGACCGCGGCTACGTCTCAGATAGTCCATCCGTTGAGTCCACTTTTCGATGACTCATTCGAGCATTTCGAATGGTGACTGACGTGGTGCTTCGCTCCAAGGTCTGAAACTCAATGGAATTGTACGCATAGACTTTAGACGGTGTAATACCACACGATCTTGATGGCCAATCGGCCGCTGTGTGGGAATTGACGCGGTCTTGCTGAAACCAAATGCCGCCGAGATCACTAGCTTCAATTTCAGGTATCAAATAGTCGGTTATCATGGCGCGATAACGGTCGCCATTGACGGTTACGATCTCACCGGCATAATTTTTGAAGAAATATAGACCGATGATTCCACCGGCTCACAAACCACACCAAATATATACTACTGCTATACTTTCTTCACTGAGTGCTAAACGTGGTATATTCGGTCGAATATTATCCCGTAATGAATGCTGGATCTCAAGATCGGTGATGATGTTGCGAATAGTACGCTCAGTAGGCTTATTATGTTGACCATAAGTTGAACGAAGCGCACGAAACACATTCTTTATAGAAAGTGAACGTAATAAAGTTGAACGATTTGTAAACGTTGTACAGGCGTAAGTCTTTCCATAATGAAATGCCAAACAATACTGAACAAAAATTACCTGACAGCTTGACACTACCCACGCGTGAAAAAAGGATATCTACTTGGATAACCCTTTATTAGCAACCCTGCAGCAACACATTGGATCAAAAACGACATTTTATTCTACAATTACAGTACAGAAGTAAAATTCGAAGTTGGTGATAACAGATTGCACTTTATTTTAGAGAATAGTCCAAGAAGATTTAAATTTAGACGGGAAAACATAAAAAAAATTGAAATTTTTTAAAGGATTCCTACCAAAGTTAAACCATATGTTTTGAAAACCCCTGACTAAAAGACTCGCAATGTTTTGCCATTACCATGCTCCAGATTGTGGTATACGCTTAAACTTTCTAGCTAACTATGGTATATATGACTTGAGATGGTAAAAACTAAGCACAACTAAAAAAACAATTGAACTTCTGGAACAGTGAATGGAATTGTTTAAATCAAGTTATATGTCAATGGAACCGGAAAAATATATATTGTTTTTCTCGAAAGATCAGTTTTCAACTCTGCTGCTGTGATCAGTTTTTGATCTAATCAAAAATCGAGTTTTGGCAGACCAGAAACGACGAAAATTTCATGTAAATTTTGTAATTTTTTTATTGTAGGTCATTTTACGGAGATATCTTCTAGTTTAACAAGAATTTATTATTTTTATGTTTCAGTAACAGAGTGAGCCGGAATTAATGCGGCAGTAGAGGCCCTTTTTTAGCGCTGTCAGAATTTTCGTATAAGAAGAATTATTTAATTATTTTTTTCAAAAATGTCGCTGTGTATTCTTAAAATATACCATATGTACATATGGATATGGATCTGCCCCTTACACTCACTAACATTCCCGGCTATATGATACCGGAATTTTATTTCTAATGCGTAAGCTCCCTCGGGGGCCGCGTACCTAATCGCTTAGTCGTCATATTTCCGCGTGTTAATGCGCATTGACAACGCGTAAATGGAGCTTCAGCTGCATTTAATAATCGGCCTAGACAAATGACAGTAAATAATAACGGGTAAATGATGGCAGACTGCAGAAACAACGCAGAAAGTGAATATGAGCAACGCATAACCAACTAAGCCTAAGCTACTTACTCTACGCTTCTTTTAAAAGCCATTGCTAGGCATGCCACAACTGAACTGATTACAACGTGATGACTTTTGCAGACGAAAAGGCAAACTTGCGAACGCTAATAGCACAACAACAAACATAGTAATGAAAATAATCACTTCCACCCTTATAAGAGAAGGCTCAGACTCGTTAGACCACCGCAAATTGTTAATACGCATTGCCAGTGCGCGCTGAAAAGCTCCTATGTGCTAAACAATATTGTTCCATGGCAGAACACAAGACACATACATTCACATCTTATTACACATGCCTACGTATTATTTGGCCTCAGGTAATGGACACATAATAGCAGGCGGCAAGCATGTTGACAGTATGTCAGGCGATTAACAAATTCATTTTACGCACAGCCAACATACATACATACAGACATTAGGTTGAGACTATTATTGGTTAGAAACACCGTTAACTGCCACATAAATAGTATTGCCACTTTGCTGCGCCGTGCTGTAAGTAATAATAGAAGCCGATTGTGGAGGCAGATAGAAAATCAACCGTTATGCTGAGGGGACATTTCGAACTGGACGTGCAAATCGACTCGTGGTGATTACACGACCTCAGGGCATAATAACTGTGTGACAAGCATTTGTAGAGAGTGGTGGACGAACATTTGTAAGTGCCTATAAAATGCAAGTTTAGCCTCGTATGAGCAGGTATTTCGTAACAACTCATGCGATGAGTTGGTTTATGGGGCTTTCGGCTTCGTTGGACCACTAAACTAATAATGTGATGTTTATAACAGTCGGTTGAAAATTACGAGCGATTTTTTCTGCACTTAATGGCCTTATATGAGTAAATTGCAGAGAAGTGTTGATTCAGCTATTTCACTAACTCAAAATTTGCGAAGGTTTACTAAGAAATTTCTTTTTGGAAAACAAATACATGAAAATATTTCAGGAGAGAATTTGCTTCAATATAGTCCTAAATCGTTGAATTCCACTTTTCCATCTTAGAACAGTGCAGTATTTAAGGACAATGTTCCAAGGACTTACATAAGAACTGATACTATACTTCATAGTGCATAATGAAGCGTCAAGGAGTTAAGGACCTGAAACGCTATCCCAATAGGTACAATATTTCTAGGAAGCTGTTCAAATACAAAATCTTGCATTCGCATCGAAGATGTTTTATAGTCTCTTCTTCTTCTACCTCTTGGCAGCTTCTACAGTAGTCGTTGGATGGTATATCCAGTCTGCTAAAATACCTGCCAGTTAGACAGTGAGCTGTGAGGTCTCCCACAAGAGTTCTTATATAATTCATTTTAAATTTTAGTAGTCGTGGGCATGTGCGGCCCATTTTCCATTCATGAAACGTTTGCCAGCTTGTTGAGCAAGTTAGCGACCCAGCTATATTATAACACGTTTGCCCATTAATTAACTACATATAGCCATGGACATATTAATTCCCTCTTTTCTGGAGTTTCATGGTGGTGCCTGCTCCGGCTAGTTCATCTGCTTCACATTTACCAGGAATACCACTATATCCTGGAACCCATTGTAGGAGTATCGTGAAATAGGATATTGGATACCCTAAGAGATCAAGGCATATTTTCAGTTTCTATGATGAAACTCTTAGAGACTTGACTGGTTTCAAAGCCGCTTGACTATCTGTATATACAATTAGATCCCTTGTTTTGCGCACACTCTTTCTGTGAACAAAAAAACTTTCTCTTATTGCTGAGATCGCTGTGGAAACGATTCTGGTATCTAATTTAGCTGAAAAGACACCACCCCCACTCGATTATCTAGTTCGAACTATAACTGTTTACCTGTCCCCCTCACCCTTTTTCATCTCTTCTCTGGGTGGGAACACACTGGCATTGAAATTAAGTTCACTTCTATACGATTTCGTAAATCTTGGGTATTGGGTAGGAATAGCTACTTTAGAATTCCCTTTATTACAGACGACTAATAGCTAGTATTCCCTTGGTTGGCTTAGTTTGATCTCAGCGTTGTCCCGCGTACAACTAGCCTCCGCATGACGCGAACCACCTCTTTGCATGCACAACCAACCATATATGTACATCTGAAACCCATCTCCCTATGCTCCGACCCCGTCGAAAAAGCACATTTTCTGGGCCTATCGTTGAATGACATGACTTCGATGATAACTTATCTGAACCTTACTATCTTAACGGGGACGAGATAACCGTTACAACAACAACAATGAAGTTTAGCCCGTGTTTGAGCCTTGGAGCCCACTTCAACTCTCTGGTCGATGACCTCGAAGACTATTTGTCTGAACCTTACCATCCTAACGGGGACTAGATAACCGTTAACAACAACAACGAAGTGTTTGCCATTGTTTAGGCCTTCGCCCCCGCTTCAAAAAAGTCACTTTTTGCCGATTCGAAACCGGAAAGTTCTTAGTTTTTTCGCATAGAACTTCTTTTTCAGTCCCCAGCCTTTGGAACCAGATCGCCCACACACCACCTCGGGGAATATCCGCGGACATTCGTTTCTATGCGCAGATGTCTTCTTATACACAGTTTTTATCCCTTTTCCCGTTAATCGTTGAAACGGTGTCGGTGAATACTTTCTTGAACTTCAGAAAATTAAAAAAAGAGAATTTATTTTTGTGAGAAGCTTTTCTTGTAAATTTTCGATTATCAATTTATCATGCGAGATTATAAAATGTTCGGTGACACCCGAACTTAGCCCTTCCTTACTTGTTAACTGGAAATTCAATGCACCGCTCGAATATGTGTCGATGGGTGAAAAAATATAAAAATATTTATTTATTTTGTTAAAAGTATTTTTATCATTAATTTTATCGTAGTCAACGGGATAAAACGTATATGTTGGTTACTTTACAATTGTTATGGTGTTTGGTAAAAATAACCGGAAAAATTGTCAAATTCACTCGACCACGCCTTAACAAAACTCATAAGTAATCATACAACAAAAACAAAACAGCATACATCAAGCAACAAACAATATTGCCAATTTCGAATGTTTTTCGCTTCCATTATAAGGACCATTGTAAGTTTTCTGCCACTGACATTTGTATTATTGCTGCTCTACTTTCCTCTGTCACTGCGAGGGACATGCGTTGATGTGCTCAAACCAACTACAGCACATATGTATCTCCATTGTGATACTTAAACACATTTCATATGTAAGTGTGTAAGTGCATATCTGCAATACAAACAGATGATGACTTGGAAAAATTGTGGCATTACCTTAGCATTACAGCCACACCAATATAATATGAAGCTATTCAAGACAAATACAACTATTAATGTGGCGTTTTATTGCACGTGTACGCACAATAGAATTTTAGTGCATTGAGAGCGAGCGAGTCCTTTGAGTACCCGAAGGGACCAGCACGAGCCACATCAGATAGAGAAAAAAACAAAAACTATGCGAAGCACATGCTATAGTTGGGTGCCGGCTGGGGGTGCAGCAGTACGCCGCTTGAGGATATTGTCCACTATGCTCAATGGACATTAAAACGTGCGGCTATTTCTCTATATGTATGTGTTAGTGTCGCACTTTTACTATTGTCACATGCAGCTCACGCATACCCTAACACTTACCTCTACTAGTGGGTGGGGATGACAATAAAATCTTTTATTTCATTAGCTTTGTAGAATAATTCCTTGTCAGCGCACACATTTAAGTCCCTTTATATCGCTTTCCGGACATTTGCTTATGCTCGCTCACGCATGCGAGCATGCCGAAGTGCCGCGCCAGTGTTTTAGTGCGGATATTGCTGGTTAAGTTTCCTATGAGTGCCGCTATTCATGCGATTATTTGAATGTCCGTTTTGTGGCGGGCCAAAGACACGTTGAATCAATATTGAATTGCCAATTCTGTTGAGCGTTGGTAGTTTTGCATTGTTTTCTTTTTCTTTTCTTCTTCTTTTTTCACATCGAAATAGATATGGAGGCTAACTATTGTGATAGTACTTCCCTTTTGTAGTTGTAATTATGTTAAATTTTATTGTTATCTCGATTGGCTATTCAGAAGTAGCAAAGCGTATCCATACATCTATATTGCTTTGCAAGTGTGAAGTGGAAAGTTGGATATTTGATATATGTTCGAAGAATAAAAAACGCATTAACTTCGGAAGCACCAAAACTATAATATCAATATGATAGGAAATTATAGCGTTAACTTGTGCAAAAATCTATAGTAAATTTCGTGAAGATTACCTTCTCAAATAATAGACTTTTCATACAACAGCAAGGCTGTGATTTCACTCCAAGTTGAGTACTCCAGGTTTGTGTACATATAGAAGGTCTGTCGCAAAAGAAACGACTGTTAAAAATAAACAACAAAAAATTAACTCTAGGTTTGTGTACGTATGTATATATTAGTATCTTATAGAGTAATATAAAAATATATAACATGTTGTCCCTCTACTAGATCCCTCTTTAACTTTACTATTCTATATGGACTAAAATATTTATTTTCGTATAACAATTAGGCTCAACTTTGATCTCGACGTCCAATCACCCATATTAATTATTTTACCATATTCGAAATGGTTGATTAAAATAATTTCATATGAATCCCAAAATTTACTGGACGACCTTCATCCAAATCTTATCTTTAGTGTGATGTTCAAAAATTGCACCATCTATCTCGCGCAGAGCTTTTTCATTTGTAGCAATGCGTGAAAGATATAACCCTTGCATTTCTTTGAAATGCCCATGATGTTAACAAAATAACTCGCTCACTCTCATTATAATCTGAATTTCAGTATCATTAAAAATAACTCTCACTTTATACTTGATGCATAACATATAACATTAGGGTGTCCGCAGCGGTACTTTGTTCCCCGCGAAGCCATAGGATACAATATCTACTTTATCACCAACACAAATATGTGAGTGGCACACAGCATTCAGTGAAGGCCCTGATATTATCGAAAAATTTCCGAGTCGCCATAACATTTACGTCTTTTCGGCCATACACGAAACGAGAATCATATTTGATTTGACTGCCTGTTATTTTTTGCCGTTTTCGAAACTGAAAAATTCGCTTTGGGTAACGCACCGCAGGTCCATCGACCTAATACATAAAAATCACCTGAAAAAATTTTTGCGTCGCATACAAACTGCTGCCAAACCCACCATAATCGACATATGCGGATCAAGCTTCACACAAATATCAAGAAAGGTTTTACCAATATAGGAAAAAATATTTTCACGATGAGTGAAATTGTTCAACAAAGAAGTTCCATTAAATTTTGTGTGCAGAATCGAATTTCTGGTGCCGAAACGTTCGAATTGTTGGAAAAGGCCTTCGGTGATGATTGTTTGTCGCGAGCAAGTGTTTTTGATTGGTACAAATTATTCAAAGAGGGACTGGACTACGAACCACGTCCATTAACATCAACTGATGATCAAAGGTCAATAAAATAAAGGAATTGGTGCTTGAGAATCGACGGTTAACAGTCACAGTTCTTACTGGCATTATTGGAATATCGGAAGAATCAGTGAAAACCACTTTGAAAGATCATTTGAGCTTCGAAAAAGTTAAAACACTATTGGTTCCAAAACCACTCACTTTTTTTCGAAAAAACGGCGTCGCGTTAACGTCTGTAAAACAATGCTTTCCGACTACCAGGTTGTCATGAAACGTATTATTACTGACGATGCATCATAGCCAAAATACAGAATACTCCTATTTTGGAAGATTGTCGATTGACCGAGAGAGATTTAGTAGAGGCTCTACACATCTCATTAGGCAGTGTGGGCCATATTTTAAGTGAAATTTTGAGTTTTGGAAAATTGTGTGCACAAAGAGTGCCGCATTCGCTAACAATGGAACAAAACACATTCGAATGCGATTTAGTGCGTCGATTCATCATTATGGATAAGACTTGGGTCTATCACCATGATCCTGAATCAAAACAAGAGGCTAAAGAGTGGTGGGAACCTGGTGTTCGGCTTCGAAACGAGTTCCTGTCCGAAAATAAGCCAAGAAGGTGCTGGTATCAGTTTTTTAAGATGCGATAGGAATTTTGTTTGCAAATTACTTGCAAAGTGGTAAAACAATTAATTCTGAATACTATTGCAATCTTTTGGATCAGTTGAAGGAAAAAATTCGTGAATAAAGACCCAGTTTGCAGAAGAAAAAATCCTTTTTTATCAGGATAATGCACCGTGTCACAAGAGCATTTTGACAATGGCTAAAATTCATGAATTAAAGTTCGAATTGTTGAAGCATCCACCGTCTTCACCAGATTTGGGCACCACCATTTGTCTTCAGAACTCAAAAACTTTATGCGTGACACACGCTTTTCATCGAATGAAGAAATCATAACGGCTGTTGAAGCGTATTTTGCAGACCTGCCGGATTCTCACTTCAGGTTGGGATCCACAGAGTGGAGAATCGTTGAAGCAAGTGTATTAGTGGGGGAGAATAATAAAGTGTATTTTGTACCATAAAATTGTGTTTTTCTTATCAAACGACAAAACTTATTGAGCAAATTAGCATGCTTCGGGTCAACAGACGATCAATCGGCCGCATATCGTCCAAATGTGAGCCGAAGCCAAAAAAAAACACATCAAAGCAGATCAAAATCAATGTTGCCTGATATGCTCCTTACTTCAGGTTACTTAGCAATCTCGAACAACTCTTCGGAGGAAACCGTTTTGAGTCCATTGAAGACATTAAACGTGAATCCCTACGCACTTTGAAGGATTTTCCGCAAATAAACTTTAACAAATATTTCGAGTATAGGAAAAAGCGTTGGCACATGTGTACTGTAGCCAAGGGGGAGTATAAGGGGCCCACATGGATTTTGAAGAATAAATTAAACATTTTAAAATTATGAACAAATTCTTAATATTTTTTGCTCATAGTAGCAATCAAACAGAATAGCAAGTGTTTACACCACATTAATGAGTTATAACTTTATTGTTGCTTCCACATATAAATTTCATACAATGTATTATGCAACGCGCTCATCACGATAATTAGTAAATATCTTGCCTTAATGTCTTTGCAGGTAATTAACGCTTAAAATACAATAAACGCGTCGGCTGTGACGCAAATGGTGGGTAAGCAAAGTAAACAAATCAAAACGCATGAACAATATACTTGAAGAGAGGCATGAAGAGAGCAAAACGCCAAAACGTAGGCATTTAATGGAATGTGTTGCCGACACGCAACTCAAAACTCAACGCGGCTGTCAGACCAATAACCATTCCGCCTGCTCGTGCAATCAAATCAAATCAAAATTTTTCGTTTTTGTTTTCTATCTGCCAGCAACAAAATGCTTCGCGCTCCGGCTCACCTGCAGTGCAGCGCAAATTGAATTTAATTGACTGCAAAAACAGCGAACAATCGGCATAATCAGCCAGGCAGCGAGCGAACGGAGTGTGATTGCATTTTGTAGCCAAAGCACTTATGTGCAAGTGTGTGTGTGTGTGTTGGTGCAACTGACAAGCGGCAGGCAACTGCCAACAGTCGGCAATTGGCAATTCTCAAATGCAATCGCAAACACTCACTGTTGCGTGTGTGTGTATGTGTGTTCTGCTTGAACTCTGCTTTCATATTTGTTACAGTTAACACTTGCCACCGCTGCCACCGTACATATGTATATATGTACATGCCAAGTTGTTGTTGTCTCGTGCGCAGCAAATTGCTTTCTTGCGAAAAAATCGCATACGCAACAGCACAGGCAATGACTAAGCGCAGCGCATGGGGCACAACTGAAAAGCGTGTTGCACGATTGTGTGCAGTGTCTCAGCTCATGCGCTTGTTGCGGTTATTGTTACTTATTTCTATTGCTGCTGCACGTGGAGCAATAGTCTTTGCACCTACCGCTGCTGCTGCTCTTGTTGTTGCTGTCATTTTTCGTTGTTGCTGCTGCTGTCACAGCTGCGGTTGTTATGCATGCTATTGTTGTTGTTGCCAGCATATCGAATGCACACTGCATTGCAAATGATTAGCATTGTGTATGCACGCTTTTATGTCTACTTGCAACACGGTGCAGCAAACTTACAACGCAATCAGTTGCAGTGCCTGTCAGTATTTATGCAAATGCGATTTCGTATTCTGCTTTTTTTTTGTGCTCGCTCTCGAAATAATAATGTTGTCTGCATCGAAACGATAAGCTTAACGCGACACCACCACTACAACGGCATTGTGCGCTTGCTGCATGCATAAGTTACCATATATGGTATGTATGCAGTTGCCACTTTCATTTGTTGTTGCTACACAGGTGAGATTACTACTGTCACTGCAGCACTACATACATACATATGTAGACACAAACACACACACACATAGAAGTATGTAGTGAACTAATGCGCACACTTTTGCGCTCGTAAATCACATGCAAAGCCATAATACCCACAAGTGACGGGCCCTGTAGGGAAGTGTTGGCATAAAGAGATTCTTTAAAAAAACTTAAAGTTGTATAGTTAATTTTGTAACTTTAGGAGCATAAAAGTCACAGCAGAAAGAAAGTGTCGCTAGGCATCGTTGATAAAACTGGAGATCGATTTTTAGAGACATAAGGTAAAATTGAGGATATATGTGGAAAGATTAAGTAGGAAAGTTACAGCAAAAAATTGGTATCTCCTCAAATCTCTAAAGTTGAACTTCCAAGCTCGTATTTTAAGCGTTTTTCAAATGAAAGTCAAAACACCCTTCTTGGCTAGCACAAAAAAGTTAAAATTAGTGAGATAAGGTTCTATTATACCTATCTGCAGTACCTTTTCAGTTCTCTCAAACCTTTAACTTAACTATTTTATCAAGTTGATAAGTCTGAAATAAAATCTTGGACCCACCTTTCAAAAGCGAATATTGTTTTATTTTCAGAGAGAAGAAAGCAAATTTTTTCGATAAGCTTATTTATATTATATAGTATCAAGAGCGGTCAGCTGAACATGTGGAAGATGACTGGATCTAAGTAATCTTCACAGACGAGTCCTCGTTTCGGGTGGCGAATCTATTTAAGCATGCGTGGACCATTAAAGGCGGTAAGCTACTCCAACGATCAGTGAAACATCCAGGGACGTTCATATTTGGAGATGCTTCACAAAACAACGACATACCTTCGTTGATTTCTGAAATCAACAGATATGTAGCTTGGAGCAGGAACCCGGGATTGGGTTCTTCAAAAAGACAACGATTCCTGCCCCAAACCTCGCAATGTGACGCCAATTCGAGATACCAAATAGAGCTAGGTCCTTCTCCACCTGATCTCTCCAACGGAGTGGAGGTCTTCCTATTCCTCTGCTTACCCCGGCGGGTAGTGCGTCGAATACTCTCAAAGCTGAAGTCTTTCATCCATACAGAAGACATGACCTAGCCAGCGTAACCGCTGTCGTATAACTCGTACAGCTCGTTGTTCCATCGAAGACCATAAATCTTCTGCAGAACCTTTCTCTGAAAAACTCGTAACGTCAATTCATGGGGTGTTGCCATCGTCCATACCTCTGCACCATATAGCAGGACGGGAATAATGAGTGACTTATAGAGCTTAGTCTTTATTCGTCGAGTGTAGACTTCACGTCCCAATTGCCTACTCAGTCCAAAAGAGCTCCTGTTGACAACAGTTATTTTGCGTTTGATTTTGAGGCTGACGTTGATGTTGGTGTTAATTTTGGTTCTAAGATTGACGAAATTATCTACGACATCGAAGTAATGACTGTCAATAGTGACGTGGGAGCCAAGCGCGAGTGCGACGACTGTTTGTTATAAGGTGACATTGTATTTATTTTGAAAATTCTTTATTTATTCTTCCATGGTCAACAGCCAAAAGTAGCACGGCGCCAGATCAGGTGAATACGGTGGTTGTGGAACGATACGGGTTGAGTTTTTGGCGAAATGATCGCGAATTACGAGGGCAGTATGGGATGGTATGGGATTATCGTGGTGTAAAAACCAAGAATTGTCTTTCCACAACTCCGGCCTTTTTAGGCGGATAGCGTTACGCAAACGACGCATAACGTTCAAATAATATTCCTTGTTGACTGTTTGACCGGTTGGAAGGAACTCATAATGCACAACACCACGATAATCGAAGAAAACAGTCAACATGATCTTGATTGTTGAGCGACTTTGGCGCGATTTTTTTGGTCTCGGCTCTCTTTTGGCACGATATTCGCTCGATTGATCGGTTGTTTCGAGATCGTAAGCATAGATCCAAGTCTCATCGCCAGTTATAATGTGTTTCATGACACCCTGGTAGTCGGAAAGCATCGTTTCACACACTTCAACGCGACGCCTTTTTTCCAAAAAATTCAATGTTTTCGGTACCAGCCGAGATTTGACGCGCTTGAGGCCCAAAACATCTTTCAAAATGGTATTGGCTGAGCCTTTCGATATGCCAACTTCATCAGCAAGATCTCTAATAGTTAATCGACGGTTTTTCAACACCAAATCTTTGATTTGTTGAACGTGAGCTTCGTCGGTTGAGGTTGATGGTCGCCCTGTACGCTCTTCGTCTTCGACACGTTCACGGCCGGCTTGGAACTCACTATACCACCAAAGACTTTCTGCACCATCCTCAACGTATCCGCAGCAGAAAATTGATTCCGTAAACAAAATTTAATGCAAATTCTTTGCTCAACAAATTTCGACATCGCGAAAAACGAAAAACTCACTTTTAGCAGCTCACAAAACGACACGTATCTCAAACACTAATAAATATTTTGACATGAAATTTGACATAAATGTGACTCACAGTACTACCAACCTAAAAAAAAATAATTCTCCAAATCCTTCGACGCGCGCAGTTTAAATTCAAATGTCCTTATTTTTTGGGCACAGTAGTATTGTCTTGCCCTCGTTCACTAGCAGACCCATTTTTTCGCTTCTTTTTCCAATCTGGAGACAGCAGAACTAACGGCGCGGTTGTTACAGCCAACGATATCGATGGCATCGGCGAACGCCAGCAGTTGTAAACACTTGTAGAAGATTGTACCTTCTCTATTCAGATATGCTGCTTGAATTATTTCAACTTCATTCCATTTTAATGGTTCCCTCTCATAGAAACGGTACAAAGTTCTCAGTCTGCCTGGTGTTGCATAGTGCGTTTAGTCACATCATGTTAAAAATCTGAGCTAAAGAACAAATAACAAGTTTTACATATTATTATTGGATATGGACATAAAACGCATGACTTCCATAAATTTTAGACAGTAGCCTTTTTGTACACATGTTCAATGCAAAATTTAACCATAATTTATAGAAATTGTTCAGCCTCCAACTCTTCAACATATAAAACTTATGGTATCTTCAAAAAACACCAACGAACGTTTTAAAACGGTTAAAATGTCTAATGAAAATGTCTGCATACATTATCTGTAGTAAGTTTGATTCAGCTATATGCCAACCTTATGCCAATTACTGCATGCAACATTTGTTGCGCAACAATGTAACGAATGTCAGTTGATGCATGCAACTACGTGCGCCATACACTCATATACTTAGCATACATACAAACAAACAACAACAGAACAACGCTGTGATAAGTCCAGTGCAATCGTGCTTTCTTCTATTTCTTTTTTTCTGGCACTTTCATGCGACACCCTCGAGCACAGCGGCGACTGCAGCTAGCGTTATAAGTTTATTGCTGACATATTATCGCCGGCACGTACGAAATTTGCAGCAAAAGTAATTGTTGCAACACTTCGTGATTGCCATTATGTCTAGCGGCAAATGTGTAGTCAGTAACCAGTTAAGCAAATAGGCAGCCGGCTAACAGCCACCGGCAGCACATAGCATGCTCTTGGCTGGGACGTCGTTTGTGGCATGGTGTGTCTAACGGTTGAAAGTGTGATTTAATTCAGGCGATAGCAACAACAATTTGTGTGATTCGTGGCAGCTTGGTGCACATAAATTGCATATCGGTTGCGGTAGCACAATCAATTACTTCGCGTTGGTTGCTAATTTGTTAACAAACAGATTTGTATGCAGTTAAACGCACAACACGCACGCGCATATAAATGGGTACGCACATATATTGATTGTATTTGAGTTATATGCGTGCCCAGCGCTTCCTTTTTTAATCAGTTTGCAACTCTTAATAGCGCTGTTTTACATGCTTTCTTAATTAGAGAGTTGAAAATATTACTCTCTTACAAGTGTCTAAACTTAATCAACACAAAAAACTACGTTAACGCCTGCACCGGAGCTATAATACCTTTCAGAGTTGAATTTTTAATGACCACTAAATGAATAACTAAATCTGGAACCGTAGCGGTCAACGGCTTGCATCCTACAGAAAGGGTTTTGCAGGTTCTTTCCAGTCACGTTGTTTGATATAAACAACCTTTAAGTTCAATTAAAGTTATTTAAAAAGGTAAAAGTCGTCTCGGAGTCAAATCTGGTGAACACGGTGGTTGATTGATGGTATTCATTGCGCTGTTGGCTTTAAATTCGGTGACAATCGTACTCTTTTTGAAAAAAATCCGCTTTATCGGGACGAGTCGAGCAAGAACGCGTTTCATTCCCCAAAATATCCACGAAAATCATTCGAAGGAAAAACTGAGAGCTGTTGAGCTCTTTTCATCTCCCTAACATTTGCCTGACGATTTTCAAGCACCATGTCCTTCACTTTTCTCATATTTTCATCAGTTGAAGAAGTCAAAGGTGATCCAAAACGAGGAATGACTTCAACGATCTCTCGACCGGCTTTGAAGGCTTCGTACCCGTCGTAGGCTTGTGTTTTTGATAAAACACAAATCACCGTAAGCCTTTCCTTACTGATGTGTACCGCCTTAAGCCGCTGCTGTAAACATACTGGTTGGCAGATCGCGCCTTATCAACTAAAATATCATTTACCTGGAGAACTCAATTACTTCATCTGGGTGTAACAAACTTCGTGGCAAACTTAATACAAAGTGTTAAAAAAAAAAATAACGAGAGTTTTCGTTTTTTGGTAAAAATATTTATCCATTCATTTTCATGAATGTTTTCACCTTCAAAATAGTCCTAATTCGATATTATGCATTTATGTCAGCGCATCTAATCGACGAAGCACTTCTCAAACTCGTCATGTCATCTTTGCTTGTAAAACGACGAAGTTCTCTTTATTTTTTTAATTTTTATGTTTTAAAGTATAACATTTAACTAGAACTAAATACCGCTTATTTTCAAAATAAACATTTTTAGCTTGACCGTGGACAAAGAAGACATAGCTTTCTACTTCGGAAGATCGGGATTGAAGTAAATAAAAAACTATTTTCTACTTTCTGAAATGTTCTGTGAAATGGCGCAAGTTTTCAAATCCACATAAAATCTCCCTCCCAACGACTACACTGGCATTCCACTTATTCAATATCCGCTTGCCAACCGGTAATCCACTTCGAAGTAGCCCATCATTTGCAATTCCTCGCACTTCGCTCGCTTTGCGCACTGCGACCACGAAAATTTCCATAATTTCTCTATTCCTTTCCCCTCCAACCAGCAGCTACGACTTTGAAATGCAGACAAAAGCGCTGAGCCGTCAAAAGAACGCTAATTCGCAGCCCTGCAGTTACAACTAAGAGCAACTATTGCAAATTTCATACCCCACCACATCCATTTTGTGGGCGCACATTGCTGTGGCTGTAAATCAATTACAGTTGCAGCCACAACTAAGCGGCTAAATTCAGTGTCAAGTACGTGTTGGGCTCACAATCATTTCACTTAGGCGAGCCGAAAGCATAAACTAACGACACACACACACGCATATACTTACAAACAAATATGTACTGCTGTGCTTTGCGCTTCGTGAGCGGCAGCGGCGGTCGAATGAAACTCAATTTTCTTCAATTACAAAGTTTGAGACCAACCCAGCTAGGAAACGAGGCGAAATTTCGTATTTGTAGAATCATAAAGGCAATGAAAATGCGACGGTAGACATTGCCGCATAGGCGAAGTGCATGCAAAACTTTCGCTGCAACACGTACGCAAAGAGGCAACAGCGAAAAGCAACGCTAAAGTGGGAAGTGATTTTGGCGCTGGCAACTAAAAGCCGCCAGCGACTATCGTTAGCGGTGGCATTCGGTAGACAACTGCCGACAGTTGGCAGCTGTGGCGCTGTTATATGAGTGCCAGCAACAGCTTCATGCATTGCCGGCGCTCGGCTCGCGCGCTTGGAGACTTGCAACTATTGCCGGAAATTATTACACCAACATGCCACTTGTTATTTCGGTTGCTGTTGTTATTGCTGCTGTTGTTGAATATTGTTGCTGCCACCCTGTTATTCCAAGGAGGCGTGCTAATAACTGCACTTTGCCGCCAACACGTGCTTAAATTACAACTATATGACTATTTCTCCATATGCTGCTGCTTGTGTGCGTGCCAATTTGGACGGCATCTCTTGTATTTCGATGTCAACTTGTAGTCGCATACTTGTCGTGCCAGATCTTCTGATTATCTTTGTGGGTTATAAATTAAAATTATTTAGCAACTTGAAGGTGCTTCAATTTTTATACATATATTCTTCTATTTAAATATATTTTATGTCATTATTATTATTTTTATTTAAACCAAGCATAAATTAGTATTGGAAACGCAAACACTTTTTTGAGATATCGACCTGAAATTTTTCACATTGCCTTTTCTCACCAAGAAGCTACTTATGTGTCGAAACTGCCAATATCGGACTACTGCAGGGTATAGTTGCCATACAAAATTTTCGAACAAAATCAGGTTCTTGTATGGAAATCTTTTTTATTTACGAAATATCTCCACGAAATTTGGCACGGATTATTATTTAAAGCAACGCTACAATCTAAGGAGAAAATTTCGCAATCGGACCACTATAGCATATGGCTCCCATACAAACTTATCAATCAATATCCGTAAGGAAATCCTTTTTAGTTGACCAGTTATCTTCATGAAATTTGGCGCCGATTATTGTTTAAACCAACGGTACATTCTGCGAACATAGTGTGCAGATCGGATCACAATAACATATAGCTGCCATACAAACTGACCAATTAAAATCGCGATAAAGTTTTTTTTATATCCTTTTATGCTATATAAAATAAAGATGTAAGGAGTACTTCTTGTTTTTTCCTTGGAGTAGAGTATATCTAAATTGTACGGATGGCAATTTCTCAAGTGGTTTTAATTTTTTGGTTTGATATTTCAAAAATACGTACAAGAAGCTGTTCAGATTAAGATACAGTATTTAAAAAATATGTTTTTTTTTTATTTAATTAAATCAATGCAATGCAATTCAAAAATTAGTTTTGCTGAATCAAATTAGAGAAATTATTTTTAACAAATGTTTAATATTTCCTAAGTTTACAAAATTTATTTTTTCATCACAATTTCAAAGATAAAAACTAAATTTTTAACTTTCAGTTTTTTTCTAAAAATTAATATATTAATATACTACTGTGCCCAAAAAATAAAGTGACATTGTATTTATTTTGAAAATTCTTTATTTATTCTTCCAAATCAATTTCATCCCGTTCAAAATAATCCCCTCCCGATGCAATGCACTTATGCCAACGGATTTTCCAATCTTCGAAACACTGGTTGTAGTTACTTTCCGAGATGGCCTTCAGTTCCGTCTTCACTGCGGCTTGAATCTCCTATATCGTATAAAAACGGTGTCCCCGGAGCGGTCTTTTGAGCTTGGTGAACAGCCAGAAGTCGCACGGCGCCAGATCAGGTGAATACGGTGGTTGCGGAACGATATGGGTTGAGATTTTGTCGAAATGATCACAAATTACGAGGGCAGTATGGGATGGTCCATTATCGTGATGTAAAAACCAAGAACTGTCTTTCCACAATTCCGGCCTTTTTAGGCGGATAGCGTTACGCAAACGACGCATAACGTTCAAATAATATTCCTTCTTGACTGTTTGACCTTGATTTTTGAGCGCGATTTTTTTTGCTCTCGGCTTTCTTTTGACACGATATTCGCTCGATTGATCGGTTGTTTCGGGGTCTTAGATCCAAGTCTCATCGCCAGTTATAATGCGTTTCTTGACACCCTGGTAGTCGGAAAGCATCGTTTCACACACTTCAACTTAAAAAAAATTCAATGTTTTCGGTACCAGTCAAGATTTGAAGCGCTTGAGGCCCAAAGAATCCTTCAAAATGGTATTGGCTGAGCCTTTCGATATGCCAACTTCATCAGGAAGGTCTCAAATCTTTGATTTGTTGAACGTGAGCTTCGTCGGTTGAGGTTGATGGTCGCCCTGGACGCTCTTCGTCTTCGACACGTTCACGGCCGGCTTGGAACTTACTATACCACTTGTAAACATTTTTTTAGACATAGCCTCATCACCAAAGGCTTTCTGCCCCATCCTCAACGTATCCGCAGCAGAAAATTGATTCCGTAAACAAAATTTAATGCAAATTCTTTGCTTAACAAATTTCGACATCGCAAAAAACGCAGCTCACAAAACGACACGTATCTCAAACACTAATGAATATTTTGACATGAAATTTAACATAAATGTGACTGACAGTACTACCAACCTAAAAAAAACATAATTCTCCAAATCCTTCGACGCGCGCAGTTGAAATTCAAATGTCGCCTCATTTTTTGGGTATTAGTACATTTTTCAACTAATGTTATTGCATTTTGCAACTTTATTATCATTATTTTAACATTTTTTCCACAATTCGATTCAAATAACTGTTATTGCTCGAAACAACACTTCGAACAGCACTTCTAACGCCGGCTCTGCTCACTTAGAGCACTTTTCTGGGCAACAATTGAATTACTAGCTATTTAAGTAGTTAATATCATAACGGTAAACCTGCAAATTATTTGTTATTGTTGTACAAAAACTTCAAAGAGACACGTAATAGCTCAGCAGGAAAATTGCGCCAGTAAACAGATTTGAACAGCTGACGGCTATAACTGCGGCATAGTAAAATACACACACATACATTCGCAAATACGTAGAGACACTTAGTTTCTTCACACTAAGAATAAGAACATTTCAGTTGCGCACTCATGAGAGACAAACTCATTTTCCTTTAATTTCCGCTGCGCATTACGAACGACCAATTTAATCCGCAGCAAAAGCGTGTGATTTCGCGTGCGTTTGTGTGTGTATATTTGTGTGCGCAAAGTAAGCTGTTTGTGGCAACCAGAAAGTTGGCGCTGAAAGTGGCTTTCCAATAACTAGCACTTACGACTTGCTCTGCTTGACAGCGGCGACCCACATAGTTGGTTGTTGGTGTTGTTGTTGTTGTTTTTGTTGTTATCATATCCGGCTGTAATTCACTTCCTTTTCCGTTTCACGGACACCATGCGAAGAAGTGAAAAAGTGCGAAGACTAAAAAAGGCGTGTGCCTTTCTATGCTCTGCGTGTGTATTAATTTGTGTTTGTGGTTGACGAGTCTATTTTCGGTTACGTATACGCAGTGTAGTGTCTGGGGTGGGGTTTGCGTGCAACGGTGCGTGTGAGTAACCTATTGTTCTGCGTATTTTACTTTGGATAGAATGATTTGTATAACTCGCAAAAAAATAATTTCGGTTAATTTCCTTGAATTTATATATGTGCACGTATTTATTAATTATATATATTTTAAAAACCAATTAAAAGTACAAACATATGCACGTGGAAAACAAACATGCTTTTAATAGGCACATTGTTAGATTTTGTTGTTAGTAAAAATAAGTAGCATTGCAATGCTATAGTCTGTGAAATGCAAAAATATATTATAATAAATTACATTTTATTCAAATAAAAAATATAAATTAAATAACAAAGAAATAATTTCTATAAAATTTGCTTGGCAATTACTAAAGCATGTGTAGATCGTTCTCAACATTATTTCTTTCAAGTTTTAGAACTTTCCTCGTTGTCTCCATATTCAAAGAATAAATGCTCGTACTGTTGCATTTACTTATACAAGCAATATTCGAATGTAATAAAATCAGATTTCAATCATACGTTATATAACAAGAAACGGAGGTAATTAGATTGTATTAAGTAATCTACAATATTAAATGTATATAAGGAACTATATATATGTGTACATAGATCTATACATACATATATGATCAGGCATGGTCGGTTAAATATATAAAAACGATTTATGTACGTTTATTATTGCGCTATATTGTTAATTGTTATTGTTATTATTATATTCGTTTCAGAATAGACCTCAGTGGCGACGATTACATCTCCTTTAGTACTAAATTCTTCCCAGCGGCCATGCTCTTGAGGTCTGAGAAAAATTAAGTATTGCTGAAGACCAGACCCAACATGGTGGATCCAGCAGCAATTGTTTACATTCGTTTTTTATATATTGTCACCCTTAACAACCTCTCTTGAAAGTAGACTGCGTTCTGCTCATATATTTTCTAATGAAAACTAATATTGCTTTAAGGGGTTACATGGGTCTACGTGTTTCAAAAAATCAATTTTTTATATTATCTTGTTAATTTTTACAATACCTCTAGAATATTCTCCTAAATTTTCAAGTTGATTCGAGTAATAGTTTCGGAGATACAACCTTCAGAACTTGGGCGCGAGGCTAGCTAGGCTGATTGCGCTGTCTTTAAACACGTTTTTCTCGAAACTGTGATTTGAAGTCAGTCAACTAGAATTCTCAAGAACTACTACAACTAATCTTCATGAAATCTTACGCAGGTCTTTGAGATTCTTAGGGACTTAGACGACAGTTTTTTTTCGATTACAACTATTTGAAACAAAAATGTCCCGAAATTTTCACAGAAATTTTCATTTTTTGTAGAAATTTTTGCCAAAAATCCAATTTTCAGTATGGTTCTTCCTTCGTCCAAGTTCTAAGTTAAGATTTTAACTAAAACACGTATTTTTTCACTTTAGATAATCCCGTATGAAATTATTCTGCCAACGCGTGCGCATCTTTTTTCGGAGGGGTCACCGGAAATGGCGTGGCAATGGACGAGTTTAAAATATTTTTTTCCAAACATTTCTTTTAATATGTTTTTAACAATAAAAAATTCTAATAAAATATTTAATTTTTTGTCTCAGACACGGGTTTGAAAATCTCAAGTTGTGATCAGCATTGCTCGTGGACAGCTATTTGAATATAGACATTAAAATTTAATAATTATTTCAAATTTTTGTATTATACAAGGTCTGTCGCAAAAGAAACAGAACTTTTTAAATATAACTGTTTCTCGTGGCGCCACCTATTGTTGGGTATATGAAATAAAAAGTTTGATCTCTTCTTAACATTTCGTAAAAATGTTAAGACAATTGGATAACTACAATCGATGTTATCGATCAAAAAGTGACAGCAGCTTTTGGTCATCGATCGTAAAATGCAAAGAGCAAATATTAAATTTTGTTTTAAACTTGAGAAAACGTTTACTGAAACATTTCAAATGATGAAAAAAGTTTATGGTGATCAGTGCCTATTCCGTAGTAATGTGCATGAGTGGTTTAAACGATTCCAAGAAGGTCATGAGGACCTCTGTGACGATCAGAAGTCGGTCGTCTTCAGAAGTCAAAAAAAAGACAATGCTGATTTGTTTTTAGATTCCGAGGGTATTGTACACCGAGAGTTCGTCCCACCTGGCCAAACGATTAATGCTGTGTTTTACCTTGTCGTCGTGCTCGACCACAATACCGTGAGGCAGGGTCCTGGCGCCTGTTGCACGATAAAGCGCTGTGTCATCGGTCGACGCTTGTCACTGATTTTTTGACAAAAAAACTCCATATTAACTATTAATCACTCACCCTACTCACCTGATCTGTCGCCCTGTGATTTTTACCTATTTGGAAAACTTCATTTGCCCATGAAAAGACACTGGTTTCAGGACATTTCAGCTATCCAAAAGGCGACGACCGCTTTTCTGAAGAGCATTCCGAAAAATGACCTTGAACATTCATTTGAAATGCTAATTGACCGGGCTAAACGCTGTATCGAAGCACAAGGAAACTACTTTAAATAAAAAAATATTACATTTGAAAATTTTGAATTTTTGTTATTTTTTTAGCAGGCCTTTTATATAGGCCTCACAGAACACTGAGGCAATTTTCATTCAAAATGTTCTTCAATATTTTCTTGGTATAAGCTCTAAATTTATATGCACATATGTATATGGTTAAATATATAAATACGTATATATAATGATATGTTATATATATATATTCTAAATTAAATCTCCTATTTTGTATTACTTGAAATTTTCTCACCAACATTTCCTCACGAAAATATAAGCATATTTCTCGCAAACATTAACTCCAAATATAATCCAGACTATATTTTTTGGTTCATCAACAAACACACCCACGTCAATAAAAGTAAATTGGACTAAATAATGCTCAGTTCACTTACATAGCAGCGGAGCCTTATTAGATGCCAAAGACACGCTGGCAGCTCAAAAAGCAGAACAAAGTTTGACAAAGTGACTGCAGCAGCAAAGCAAGTAGCAAAACAACACAGCAGATTAGTTTTATCCGAATGCGAACAATTTTCAAAGTGTTTTCTTTACACTTTCGGAACAAGTTTTATGGGAATGTGAGTGTGTGTGGCAAGACGACAATGCCACATAGGGTTAAACAACAAATTACTTATTGTCTATGCCATAGACACATTACATTCATGCATTACATATATTCACGACATGAATAGAGATACCAACAACAATCAAAAAACACCAAAATATTTTTAGTAAATTTGACTATTTTCATTTGTAATTTATTATTGCCACACAGCAGAATTGCGGCGACGAGTTGAGTTTCTGAGTTGGAAGTTATGATTTCAACAAAACGGTTAATTGAATTTCACATAACAAATGTGGCAACGGTACACGAGTCAGAGCGCACAATGCAAATGAGCAAGCAAAGCAAATAAACAGTGCAAAAGCGTATTTTCAGAGACAAACTACAAGTATATATGGTGCATATGTATGTGTATATGTGCTTTTGTATGTATGCGCATAAAGAAAAATCACAAACGAAAACTATAACGGCAGTCATCACATAAAATCGTAAATAAATTGCAATCTCCAGCAGTCGCAGCTGCACTGGAGCCATATCCAGCAGCATTTGTGAAAAACCGTTTGTGTGTGCATAGGTGTGTGCGTGTAAGCCGAGATGCATGCGCTCAGATATCAAAGTCAGCAGCATTTGCTGCCACAGTTTTCGAAAGCCGATGCTGGCTGCTTATATTTATATATGTATGCATTTATATACATATGTGAATATGTATGTATGCATTGCTCTGTTGCCAACAAATGTGGAGCAATAAAGTGAATGGCACACGCTGCTTATCGAGCGTGTTCACAACAAGTTGATGTGTACATGTTTATGAATGGTTTGTTTAACTAAACTGTAATGGCTTCTGTTGCTTCTGTCTCTGACTGTTGCACGTGACAAAAGTGTTTGCTTGCATTTGTATTTAATATCTGCTTAGTTGTGGCTCTGCAAACAAATAATATTTGATAAAAAAAAAAAAAAATCTTGAAATATTCAACCTGACTTGTAGTTATTTTACCACTTATGCTTTCTTAATCTTGTGATAATTGGCCTTATAATTTCGCCTGAAGAAATGACAGAAACCCTTGAAAGGCGAATGGAAACAAAAAATCTACTTAAAGAATAAAAATATTTCGATACTTTTGTTTGTTTCCCCAACAGATTTGGCACTTTTGAATGCTCTTCTGAAAAATTTACTACGTATTATAGACTCTTTCGAAGCTTTACAAATGAGACAAATGACTCTTTTAACCTCTTAAGGCTCATGTTTATTTTTTTAACAGTTAAAATATATTTTTAAAAACCATTGGTTTATTATAGTTTGATATTTAAAGAATATTCTGTTAAGTTTTCATGGAGAAATGTTAAAAAAACGGCAATGACAGTAGTTATGCTTGAGCTTTTTGGAAAAAAGTTGAATGGCGCTACCAACCAAAAGCAAAGAAGAAAAAACATTAACTTCGGTTGCACCAAAGCTGTAGTAACCTTCACATATACAAAATATTCCCTACAAGAACTTGATGCCGATCGTTCAGTCTGTTTCGCAGCTATATGATATAGTGGTCCAATCTAAAAAATTTCTTCGAATGCTCTACCATTGCATTGGACAATAGCCCATACCAAATTTTGTGAAGATATCGCGTCAAAAGAAAAAGTTTTTACACAGGCACTTAATTACAATTGTTCAGTTAGTATGGCGATATATGCTACAGTGATGCGATATCGGTAGTTCCGAGTGCAGATTCTTTAGGAGAACAGAACATTTTCTAAATTTCAGATCAATATCTCAAAAATTAAGAAACTTATTGGGGTACATACAGACTGGCGGACATGACTAAAACGACTCAGCTCATTATACTGATCATTTACATAGTATATGTTTTACTGGGTCTCCGACGTTTTCTTCACGGTGTTACAAACTTCGTGGCAAACTTAGTACACCCTGTTCAGGGTATAAAAATTAAAACTTTAAACAATCAACCTAATCTCAGGCATATAATTACTTCTGGAGAAATCTTAAAGCAGAAAGTCATTTCGGAAATTTTGTTTCCTACCATATTTTGCACTTTATGGACGCTCTTCTATTAAATCAAAAATAATGAAAAATTTACAAAGCATTGTTGAGACTTCGTTACTTTAAAAATGAGATGATTGACACTTAAAATGGCTAAAATAAGAATCTTTAAATGACTCTCATCTAAGAAAAGCAGATAAGCTTTGGATGGAGGCTAATTTCGGAAATGTAATAAGAAAATTTTCTCTCTTCGTTTGACATGTCAAGACCAAGACAGAGTTGGTGTGTGTGCTTAGCTTAAAAATTAAATTATTTATTAATTATTTAAAAGACATTAGTTTAGTTGTAATTTTACTTCATTTGCTTGTTACACTCTCAAAGTTAAGAATAATTTGAACGTATATTTGACTGGGTTTGATAGAGTACAAAATCATAATTTGGAAGCTTTTAAAGCAGAATAGAATGATTTTTTAATCAACCATTTCATTTAGTCTTCGAAAAAGTAGTTTATAAAGCTGAGGCCACAACATTCGAGCTGAATGAAAATATGGTTTTTATATTCACATTATTTTTAACTAAAAGCGTATTTCAAGCAATGCTTAAAATTCTCAAAATATATCTCTTCACTAACAATGACTGTGGCTTTTGTAGGAATTATTTAGAGTGAAATTTGTCAATTTTGCGGTCAAAAGCACAAGGCCTACCTTTTACAAAGCTTACAAACAGATGATGCTAAATTATTGTTGCATAAAAAAACTAAAGTTAGATAAAAGTAATGATAAAGAGTATAAAAAACTTTAAAAAATGCATATGAAAATGAAGATGCACTAAGTACAGGTGCCTTTCTTTTTTAAGTTTCCACTACTTTCTTTTATCCAGTCATAGAAATCTCTATATATCGAATCTAATAATTATTACACTGGGGTCAGTCGCTATAATCCAGAGGTTGAGAACTACCATCACTAAAACTGTAAATTTAATGTCCATGTAAAAATGTTAGGGACCATTCAAAGTTAGAAATATATAAATTTCACTGAAAACAAACAAAAATATGCTTTTTGCAAAAGAACAAAAAATCATGGCTGCCAAATTTATTGATTGAATTTCACTTTGTATAAGCAAATGAAATATTTACCCTCAATTGCGATTCTACATATAAACATTTCAACAAAAAACCGCCCGTAATTATCAGGCCTAAATGGTTTTCGGGCAAATTTCGGCCACAAACATTCAAACAAGTGTTTTCAATTTTTTACGTTACGTAATATGTACTATGTATGGTATACATATTATCGTCAATAGCGTTGGTTAGCCTTTCGAAAAAACTTACTGCGAGACGATCAAAGTACTGTGGGGCTTAAGAACACCACAAAATTTATTTCTGTTTGGAATAATTTACATCAATAAAATAAAAATGAAAATGAGTATTCAGAAACATAAAATAATTTCATCTGATTTTAATTATTTCCGCTGAAACTCTTTATTGCTTTCAGAGATTTCCGGCACTTTTCTATAAAAATTAATATTTTCTTGCTTATTTAGTTTGATTTGATTTTACTTTATTTTCATCTATTTTATCTTATTTATTAATTTCTATTAATCTGAGCAGTTTTTGCTTGTATATTTCGACTAAGCTTGTTTGAATTAATTTTCACAAAGCAATTAAATTCTCTCGAAAATTCATTTCTGACGCATAATCTGCAAAATAAATGCAGACATTAAAACAATTAATGGAAAACAAGTAAGGAAGAGCTAAGTTCGGGTATAACCGAACATATCATACTCTGCAACTTGCAACGATCAAAGCCAGCGAAGTTCCTTCGGGTATATAAGGCTTGTTAGTTAGATGGGGTCTAGAGCGAGTTTTCAGCCGATTTTATTCATTCTAAGCACCGCTATTAGTAAAACAGGCTCTCTCATTTTTATTAGGATAATTCACATATTGGCCGATATATGTGGCAAAAGGTCAACTGGAAAATTGTTGTATTGAGAAGTATCCATTTTGACACGGAGGTATGTTAGGAAAGATTTATCCAATTTGTTACCAATTTTTTTTTGTTAAGACAATATGTTATTCACTTTCTCCTGTTTGAGAACAGGAATTCTTCTTCTTCAGACGTCAGCCTTAACTAGTGTCATATATTTTCTGTTCAGTACCTTAAGTGGTCCCGGTGGTCTAGAACCCTCAATTTAAGGGTGTTTTCTGATTTTGTTTTAAGGTTTAAAAAAAGAGCAATCGATTTAAAATTTTTACAGTTTATTTATACACTTATGAAAAGTACAAAAATATTTTTTTGTTAAATAAAAAAAAAATTTAACAATATTAAAAATGGCGTCCAAAAAAAGCTATCTTAAAAAATGACTCCCGGTGCCGTTGTTGATTTTGACTTTTCAGAACATCTGAAACATAAAAACCAAATAAATTATTAATCAGTGGGAGTGCAGCTATCGCTGGGACTACAACCAAAAAAAAATTGAAAATTAAAAAAATTTCGCGCTTTTGAAGTACAGATTCTGAAAACAGCTATATTGGACCAGTTTTAGATCGAAAAAAAATCGAAGTTCTTAAAATTAAAATTTGATCGTAGTCCCAGCGATAGATATTGATCTTATAAACACCATATGTGACCTGGTCTACGGAAAGGGGGCTTAGGTGTCAAAAAAAGGAGAACAATTAATGGGATAACGAGAAACTGACGATTATTTTTTACAGCTTTTCCCAGAAAACTAGTTTTCGCACGTTAGCTCCCTTTTCATATTAAAATTTCAAGTGATTCAGATGGATAGTTTTTTTTTTCATCGACGGCACGCCGAAAAAAGTAGTTTTGAGATAAATGACGTACAAAGCATCCATTCATTGAGCCCCTCGACCGCGCGCTACCTGCTAAAACGGCTGTAGAAGCTAAAATAATGTGAATATCCTACCAAAAATTTTACAGTATATTCTTAAAGTACTATACTTTCGAACTATCAAACAAAAAAAAATAGATTTTTTGAAAATTCTAGACCACCGGGACCCCTTAAGAAACCAATTGAAAAGTGCCAAATGACCTCGTCTTCTTCTTTATTGGCGTAGACACCGCATGACTTCTTAGATCGAAAAAACACTTAAAGGTTTTCATCGATAAGCCTGCACCCAACTCTCAACCATTTTAGTCAAACAAATTCTAAATATTTTTAACTCTTCAGACATTTTCAACGCAGATGCTTCGCTTTTTCGGAATCACCTCAGAGACAAGAGCCCCTATAGGTCAGCTCAAATTATTTTTGGTGCTCTGCAAGGGCAATTTTATTACAGTGGTAATTTTTCACCTAAAATTTATTCTCTCAGGTCTGTGGGCAATTGTTGACTAGAAATTCCCGGAAAATAATTTCCTCATCAACCACCAACAGTTATATCAAATAAAATTTTTTTTCTATGTATCTATACTATAATATCTACTTGCATAGCTTTTTTTTGTATTTCCGCAATATCAAAAATACATATATATTGTATATTGTATATTTAAACAAAAAATTTATGGGTTTTTTTATAAAGCAATTTTATGGCCAATGTGATCCAGAGTTATTGCCTCATGGTTAAGGAACAAAAAAGTAAATAACTTTCATTGATCCACATGGATATTACCCCGTACTTTACAGTTAATTCAAACATGCATCCGCTTTTACTTCGCCCCTAACAAAACTTTGACTCTCTCTTTCTCCCTTTTAACAATTCATGCGCCCACTCACCACCGTTTTGCACTCATCAATATAAATTGGCCATCATTTTAATGTCGACAAAGGTTTTAACTGATTTCTATCTAACATTTGATTAATGTTTGCAGTATTTAAGCTTTGAAAAACCCATTCGAACGGTTGTTAACAGCGTGGGCGCACCCACAGCTTAGCTAAAAAGGAAAAAAAAATGGTTTTGTCAAACACAATTCACTCGGAGCGTCAATAAAGTGCATTCATACATACACATGTGTATGTGTGTGTGTGTTGACTTCCGGCCGCGCACATATAGTACGAATGTGTGTGAGTATATATGGTATTTTCAGTTGGGAGAGCGCACTTTTTGTTTGCCATTTTAATGCAATAAAACAATTTTCGCAACTCATGCGGCGGCAATTGTCGCTGGCTTTAAAACGGATTGTCGCAAACCGACAAAGCGAATAAATAAAAACCGATTTGACGGATAGCCAACTGTACATACTCGTATTTATACATACAAGTACATACATATGTGTTAAATATTTATGCGTGTTCGGTCTGGATTTGTGGGCTGAAAAAAGAGCAGCGAGCTGAGACCACTTGCTGACATGTTGCGGTGGGTGGTATTTATTTGTAGACATTCTATTGGATGGTTCAACTAATTTATACTGGAATTAATGGGGTGTACCAAGATTTTGGATGCTACTTTTAAACTCTTGCAACATGTTGCTAGCTTAAAGCTAAATCACACATCTCGGGACCTACTCGACCGAGTTCTACCAAATTCGTTAGATTGCATTATTTGGACATACCACGCCTACTTACCATATAACACAATTTTAAATTCCTCTTGATTCTGCTAAGCGCACACGAGGTCCATAGGTTCAGTACTTGAATCTAACTTATTCCCAATCCAATGTCAGCGGGACAAGAGTGCCCTCTTAAAGTCTTGGCTCGTGGGCTTTGCAATTTCCAGCGATTCCGTCATGACTAGACAACCAAAGGAGTCTGATAATGAAGTAGCTTGCGGATATTTCTAGTGAGATTAGGCACTCCTTGAACTCTGGAGTGAATGCTCAACTCACCTCCGTAAAAAAGCTGCGCTTCATAGCAGTAAATCTACTGCTACTTTAATAGCGGTCACTTCATCCTAAAAGTGTACTAGTCCAGTAGCGGAAAGCTAAGCTTGAGAGCTCCCTACAAAAGACTCGCATTCCAAGGTTCCCTCCGAGCTTCGAGTCATTCGTGAAAAACGTCACAGCGCCTTTTCTCCAGCGGCTTCAAATATCCTTCTGTATATACTTGTATATCGGTATGTGAGCGGAAAAACCTCAGGACTAGCAGTGGTCCACATTTTCAAGGATGCATTATGAGGATGAAAGAAAAATCGGATGAGGAGTTCCAACAAATTAAGCCCCAATAAAGTTTAAAGTCAGATTCTCATCTGAATTTCAAATTTGAGTTAAGAATATTGAATCCTATTGAATTTTTAACGGTATATGAATATTGAGGTAAAACAAAAGTAATAGCTTAGAGAGCTGTACAAAACCAGGAGGGCCATGTTCGTTTACCCTTTCTCGCTTTCTTTCGTTTCAGAGTCTCGAAAAGTTTTTTTGCTTCGAGAATCTTTCTTCTCAAGACTGATGTTGAAAAATTTTTTACTTCATACCTTGTGCGAATCGACAAATTAGCTGAAATCGATATTTGTCAGCAAATCTGTGTTAGGCTCAAAATGTTTTGTCAATATATGAGTGTCGCTGGATCCATACCTTGGAGTTTTGGCATCACAAAACCTGCGTCTTTCTACTGTAGCAATGTATAATCTAGAACTAATCGTGGGAATCTGCCACGAAACCTAACTTAACCGCTATTATACTTCATTTCTAAACTAATAAGACTTCGTTATTGTTATATTTTATTTGTACATAAAATACTTCACTTCCTTACGCTACCGTGACCACTTTTCGCAAACCTTTGAAACAATTTGATAATTTTATTTCATTTTTATCGCACTTTATCGAAGTCGAACGTCGACAATTTGTTTGCAAGTGTTTTATGAAGCTCCCCAGCGTACCGTAAATTCAGTTTCAGTCGATGTATCCAGTAAATGGTCTATGCACATACATACATAGCATTCGCTTATATACAAATATTGGCATTCGGTTGGCTCCAGTCGAAGCATAAAATAGTGAAGTGATTGGAGCGGCGGGTGGGGAGTGAGACAATTTTTGGAAAAGTTGACCGCACCTACGAACAACGCCAAAGCAGCAGAAAAAATTTTGCACACTTACATACAGACAAATAACCATAAATTTGTGTGTGTTTTGCAAAAAGGAAACTGCAAAATGTCAACTCATCTGCTAAGTGAAAAAAGAAACCAAACATTTGCCGATATTGACGACATTAGCCTGTAACTTGCTACATTCGGTGTTTGTCAACAACTTGGTTGTATATTTTGTTGGCCGCCTTATGCCTTACCCGCAGCCGCACCCTCAAACCTTTGGACTTTCGACTTTTTCGAATGAAAGCCATTTCTGTGCGTCTCTTTTTTCGCTGCACCAATTTCAGTTTTTCCAATGACATTTTCATTTTTTCGTCCTTCGCTTCGCCAACATTGCGCATCATCAGCAAATTGCCACCAGTGGCCCACTCATCGGTTGCCCACCTGCCTCAAGGGCCGACACTGACTCGGCCTGCGTGTGCTGGAACGCATGTTATTAGTTTCCCAGCATCCTTTTACCGCCATTATACACACACACACATACATGCGCACCTTTCCACATCTGCCCTTGAGTATGCAGTAAGCAATTTACTTTCAGCTTTCAGTTGGCGTGTAGTGTGGCAGCACCGCTATTCAAGCCAGAAAAACATTTAGCCAACAAACAAATTTACTGAAGAAATTACACCAAACAACGATGTAAGCGCGCAACTACAACAAATAACGGAGTTTGCTTCTATCCCAAATAGCAACCGATAGGCAACAAGTCGGTGCACACACACACCAGCACACTGCTGGAAAAAATGTGAAAAAGCCTTCCCTTGAGCATTAGCGGATGCCCAAAGGTTACTTGCCATTGCCGCGCTGCCTAGCTGCGTCACATTGAACCCAAATGCTGTGTCAACCCACCTCACGCCACTGCTCCAGCCACAAGGCGATCCTTTTGCTGTGTAATCATTCTTGGCGCTCGCTTCGTTGGCGACATTATTTTTACAAGCCACAATGGTTTATATTCTCCAAATACGAAATCATCATGTTTGCCCTGTTTTCTCCATTGTTTACCGCACCGTTATTGTGCCCAACTACCTACCTACACACATGCCATTTATATTTATTTATGCTCCTCTGCAATTTGTGTGTTGCTGTGTCGGTATTCATGTGTGATTTATTGATCGCAAAAAGGCACTAAGTAAGCCCTGGCATGGGGAGGATGAGGGAATCATAAATTTTCGCCTAATGTTGACTTTGTAAGCTGAAAAAGGAGACTGCCGCAATTTTTTCTTTATTGTTTGTTATTAATATTCTTCTTTTTTTAGGTCTTTTTTGGGGTTTTCTTTTCTAACATAATTAAATATTGCATTTGAAATGAGTGTGACTTGTTGATAAAGTGCTATAACAAATTCGATTGGCCTATACAACTTCTAAAGTAGTCAAAAAAGTGGAGATTCATTTTAAATTACAAAACGATGGTTTGTGTTTTGAACTCTCTTGCCGTAAACTAATATATTTCAGAAGTTTCGCAAGCATTGTCAACCAAATGTTACTTAGTTTTCTTCACCTAAGGTTCGTTAGCAGCAGCACTCAAACTCGATGAAATGATTTGAGCCATATATGGCAACAAATTTAGTATGAACTGACGTATCCATTTAGTAAGGCTCTTCAGACCATTTTTTGTGCATTCGTCTGTTCACACAAGGGATAACTTGCATATAAAGTCTGTTCCCTAAACTGTAATATATTTTATTGGTTAGTACAACCTTCTCTCTTCATTCATGTATACTTTGTGTATAATGTTAAATCAGTTAGTGCGTGTTGGACAGCTATTTGTTTACGTCAAAAAAGATTATCTGACTTTTAAACTACCAAAACTATATTTCTTGAAATTTTGTATTTTTAATAGAGAGTTTGTTGAGAAATAATTGAAGAGATCACCACAGTTGGTTAATACGCTTACATTATCGAGAACTCAAGTACTTTGAAAGACCTTTGTAAATCAGAAATGCATCAAAGAGTGAAGAAAATAACGCCCGAAACTTGTTTAGGTGAAACAAACTCGTAGGTGCTGACCCGGCTGTCTACACTATTTTGACTTTTTGGACATAAAACTCTTCGCCCTAAACTCATAAAACATATTCGCCATATTAGACTCTCGGTGTTTTTCAGTTGTGGAAACTCAAATATGTGCTATCGCGTATGCATCTTGAGATGCCTTTCGGTATCAACAATAGGTAATCTATTATAGAAACGAAAACTGAATGGATCATTTTGAACTGCTGTTAAACTCTCAGTACAATTTTACAAGATTCTCAATATGGCAGCAACAACTTGACTTTAGCGGTGTTGATATTTGGTATACACCTGCGCGACTACCTCTACTATAAAGAGCAGTAATGTAAGTTCTTTGCATCAAAACCTCACCTTATTTTGGATGCGAAATATTAAAAAAAAAATCCACCAACCCAGTGCACGTTGATTTGCTTACTCTCGAACTTCATTCTTTATTAGTTACTTTTATGTTGTACAATAACAAAAATAAGGCTGAATCCTCGACAATACAGTTCTGAAAATACAGCAACAACTTAATGCTTTCTGTTGCAGTAAAAAACTGGAGTAATTCAATTTTCATTTCAATTTGGTTTAAGCTTTCGCAAGTGTGAGGTATTTTGAAACTCTAACTTAATTAATTAATTAATTGTAGCAACGCATACAACATTGTAAGGAACGAAGCGGCGTTTGTGTGTGCCCACGGCTTTATCTATGCTTGGCTTTATTTAATTGTTTCATTAATCACTTATTATAATCCGTTAATGAGTAATTAGTGAAATATTATTATGTACCCATATTTAAATAATTATGTCCATGAGTTTATATATATTTACTTATCATTATTTTCATTTATTTACTTGCAGGTAAGCACAAATCTATACTCAAGCTGGGTAATTGGAAAATCTTGTAAGTTTTACAAGCATAAGTATTTACATTTAAGTGACTTTATTCGAAATTTTTATATTTTTATTAGAAAAAGCTAGGTCTTAAATATCCGTATGTAAACATTGATTAACTTTGAATCAACTTTTTAACTGCATTTTATATATTTTTATCTGTAATGGCAATTCAATTTTATTTCTTGTACAAAATATGTAAAGGCATAAATAAAAGTTAACACATTTTTTTGTTTCCAACATATTTGATTTGATAGAATTGTTAAAAACATCTCCGCTGTACATGATTTTTTACTTAATATTTAATATGACCCAATTTTGCTTTGATTACGGTCTAAATTCTTTTTTACATTTACTCAAACACCTTCCTGCAGAAATCAGGATTTTTGAGCCTTCTGTCAAAATTCGTTTTGACACTCACCTGGCGTATCAAAAATCGCGCGCTTGATCTCAACCCAAACATATTTGATTGGGTGTAGGTCTGGCGATTGCGAGGTCCAGTCGAGTACTTCAAATTCATTGTTTTGATGCTAAGCTTTAACTACACAGAAATGTGTTTCGGATCATTAGCTTGCTGGAAGATGATGTCAGACACATCCTCTAGCCTCTTGCACAAACCTTGTTAAAGGATATCAACATATATATAGGTTAGCATTCATTCGTCCGGCAACTCTTACGCACTATTCCACCCCCTCCATCTTCATACATCACCATATCATTATATTACCCCCACAACTTCAGAGTTGGTTGGACATACAGTCAAAGGTTTATGAGGTTCTCTCCAAATCCATTGTCGCCCACCTTTTCTCCGGACGGTTTATTTTTGTTTTGCCCGACCATATGCCTCGTATTCGGCCATTTTGGGTGTAGGTCTATTATTTTTTTTGAAAATTGAAGTCTCAATTTACGGTGTCGTTTTGTCAAGGTGGGGTTTTTGCTTTAAGGAGATCTTTCGGAGATTTAGATAAAGATCAATAACGATCGGTGATGCGAGCCAAGTGAGGTAATTTAAAACTGCCACTGTTACAGAAACGCTTCTATAATTGCCTGGTAATCCTACCAAACACATATCTAAACCTTCCCGACCGTTGTTTCTAGCTTGGCCACTTTCGCTTGACGTTATCGTAAGTGATCAAATTTTCTTCACCAGCAAACACCATTTCACAAAGTGATTCAAAGGGAAATTGCGTCTACGTAGGTTGCTATATATATTTCTGGCCTAATAATGTAAATAGGCATATTTATCAACGAACATGTTTTTTTTTTTTTCGATTGCTGTTTTGTTTCGGGCTCATACGCATAGATCCATGATTCGTCACCTATGACAATCTTATAAACGTCTTTTGAAGCACCGCGATCGTATTTTTCAGCATTTCTTTACACCAATGCACACGAGCCTTTTTTTGAGCGATTGTCAAATTGTGCGGGATCCAACGAGAACAAACCTTTTTTACGGCCAGGCGTTCATGCAATATCGAATGTATGCTGGTGGGAGAAATGCATAGGCATGCCTCTATCTGAAGGTATGTTACATGACGGTCTTGCATAATCAGTTCACGTACGGCATCGGTGTTTTCTGGCACAACGGCTGTTTTTGGACGACCTTCACGGAATTCGTCTTTGAGCGTGCGTCGGCCACGATTGAATTCGTTGTACCAGTTTTTCACAGTGCTATAGGATGGTGCTTCATAGCCATACAAAGATTTTAGTTCATCGTTGCACTCTTGTTGTGATAATCCACGTCGAAAGTTGTGAACAATTATCGCACGAAAATGTTCACGAGTTAATTCCATTTTTTGACCGAGATGAATTTTTTAATTCCCTGTAAATAAAACAATTCACGATTAAATGACAAAACGTTCTGAGTGATGTTATGCTAAAAAATGTTAAACTTTCCAGTGGAAATGTCAGATTGCACCTGGCAAGCTTAGTGTTGCCCTAGGCCAGATTGTATATAGCAGCCCTCGTATAAGGTATTTTGAATTAACTCAAATGGCACACATACATCCAGCCTTATTTAAATGGCCGCAAATGTTTTTTTTTTGCGATTTGCCCTGACTTCAAACAGATTGCAGGTACAGACTACCAGAGGCATCTATTGGAAAAATAATGATTTTTTTTTACTAGATCTTACACATACTTATATTCATATTCGAGTACGATAAGGACTTTGATTTTGAATTTTTTACCACCACTGGTATTCGCTACATTTTTGAAATCGAATATGAAACTTAATTGCAATTTAATCCGTAAAAATTTTAAATATTAATTTGAATAAGAAAAAATACGAAATTACATTTTAATTGAGCTCTAAAGTGCACTTCAACCGACACTTTAAAACAATTTGCAAACTGAAAGTAAATTACCGAAAACGCTTCAATCACTAACTGCACAGCGGGAGAGCTGAGTTACTTACCACTAAACATTCTACATATATTTCTGAGTATATGTGTATGTAAGCAGTGTGCTTGGCAACGCGTCAGGTTGAGAAGTTACCCACAGTGCAAATATCGGCAATCATAATTGAAAACTTTGCATAAACTTCGCTGCAAACGAAATGCGCTCAAGCGTAACACACTTTACCGGCGGCAGCGGCAGCCAAGGTGCAAGCCAAGCACTCACACACTAAGGAGATAATGCAAGTTGTTGGCTTTGGAGAGTTTACTGTGGTGTGTAGTAGGGCGAGCGGTAGCAGCAAATCCAATTCCCAGACACGGACAATGCTGAAGTAAATCAGCGATTTTAGTGGCGCGTAATAACTTGCTTTTCATAACGAAAGGGAGGTTTGAGCGCAACTTCATAATGAACTACTACGCATGTGTGTGTATGTGAAGCTATTACGAAGTACATACAGAATTGCAGACGCCTCTCTCTACTTGCTCTTTGTACTTGTTTTTTAATTTATTTCTTTTCTTTTTTATTGCGAAAAGTTTTGAAAAATAGCCGCAGGAGTGTCGCAAAAGCCAGTCAGTTAGAAAAGGGCGGTGCTCCATTTTTCAGAAATCAATAGCTAGATTGTTTTAAAAAGTAGAATACAACTTCTGATTGATTTTTTAGAATGCACAAATCAAAAATAGAACTGTGCAAAAGAATGGAAATGCAGCAAAGGCTAAGCGCATGGTGAAGCGAAAAACAAACTGATTTGGAAAGTAAAAATGAATGTGTATGAAATCTTATACGAAGGGGTTACCATGATGATAGAAATAAAATAGGGATAATAATGAATTTTAGGCTACTTCTCATCTCATATTTGTGGCATTGATTTTATTTTAATTCTAGTGATTTTAGCTAACAATTAATAAACTATTACTTAACGACATAGAACAAAACCCAGACCAAGAACTGTTATAATAATGTTCTTAATAGTCACCAATTCAGTCAATCTCTCAATATTATAAATTTAAAAAATCTCTAACTTTTTTAATGCATAAATATTGGTATAAAAGAGACGGGTCTGTAATAAGGTATGGCAAAAACTTCAATCCATAATAATCTCTAAAGATGCTATCTTGGCATCTAATGCCATACGGAAGACAATCAATATTCTATAATTCGAATATTGAGAAAAATAATCTATGCTAAATCCACTTCTAACATAATGCTCAAGTATGTTTTATGTGTGCTTCCAACCTAAAATTTTATATTAATTCGGCAAATGTAATGAATATTTAGTATTCAAAAAGTTTATGAAGTTCATTAACCGAAATAGACGCTGCATAAGTCTTTACCTGTCTTTCTCAAGAATTTTCGAAACACTGAGAAATTCAGAAATATTTTCGATAACACTGATTTTTAGATTTCCTAAATTAATTGTTTTAAGCCTAAATAATAAAACACGGTTTTTTCTCTCCAAACAATTTGTTAAGATCAGAATTAATGCAAATAAAAGAAAAAAAATTCTAGAGGAAAAGAAAATAATGTTCTGTTCAAGCAAGCTTCTGTCAACGTTCCCTGAGTATACTCGGGACTTATCTTCTGAAGTAACAGAATACTCGTGGGAACAGCACTAACTCTCGTCGACTGTTACTGTCAAAATTTCCTTCAAATTGAAGTCATGTTTTGTTTTGACAACGAATGGAAGCGGGCATTCCGGGTATTCGATCAATAGCGATCAGGAATTAAAGCATAGTGAGATTGATCTATTTAGATCAAATTTTCACCGTACTGTTTCATAACTCGTTTGTCAGCTTGAAGTTAATTTCATTTATTGGTTTTTAATAATGTTTTTTTAAACTCTGTAGTTTATGTTCGCTTACTTCGGGTCTCTGGGTCGTTTTGCTTACGTCGGATAGCAAATCCAAACAAGAGAATACTTCGCAGAGGAGTTTGGCGCTCTTTAAGCGCAAGAAGAATGTGGTTTTGCTTTGTCCCCAAAACATGTTATCCCGACAAACTTGCTTGACAGAAGGGAAAGTTTTTCTTTCGGTCAAAAAAGTCATGGCCACGATTGGAGTCGACTGACCTCACCTTTTGAAAGTCAAGAAAGTCAATCAGGCTGTTTTGGCTTTGTCTAGACTACATATAATGCCTATGTAATCTAGAGAAATTAATCTGTCACACATCTCAATAACCTCAGCTCCATCGGGGAAGCAAATAACTAAATCTACTGTTATTGAAGACGCAATTTGTATTGTCTCTTTGCAATCTCACGAATTTCTGAGCCTTGGATTTCATCAGTTTGTATCAATGGCTCAGAACTCCTTTCCGCTCGGATTGTTGCCCACAGACCAAACATTAGGCCAAGGTAAAATTGTTTTCGATCTTAAACGTAACCAAAATGTTCCAAAAATCCTCTCTTTTAATATTGATTTTAATAAGGTTAACCGCAGGAACCACCATTAAACGCTTTAAGCTTTGGTCAATCCATTCATGCACATTGGCGGAAAGATTTTTGATTCGCTCGGAAACAATATGCTAGTGAAACTTGTAGTCAATTATAGTACGGACCGAGCAACAATTTTTTTTAAAAAAGATATAATAACAACACCGATACTGTGGAAACACGCTCAAACTTTTCATGAGTTTTTGGAAGGTTTATTATACTTTTCACAGTTAAGTCTATGTTTAGAAAAACTAAAAGTTAAAAGGGTTTTCAGTATACGAAACCACCAAAAAGTCCAAACTCTACTTTGTTTTGAAATCCGTAGCATTACTCAATGCTAACGGCTTATGTGGTCCGATATTTTAGGTGATTCAAGCATATCACGGCGATGTAACTTATTCACTTTAAAACTTAAAAAATAACGTATGTTCCCAAAGTAGGCTTTGTCCAGACTAGCCTTGTAATCTCAGCAGTCCAATTTTACAATTTTAAAGCACATAAGAACGCAAATACTCTTAGTTTGTTTACTGTAGAACTGCGGGGTGCGGAATACACCCCTGCCGTTGATTCAAATCCATGATTGCATTGTGGAAACTGTCACTCAACTTGCGAGAAATCTCAAGCTCTATCTGCAGTAATTCATGGTGTCACCCACACTCCTTCCACACGAGGCCGCACGAAACGAAATAGGCAATATGCCTTTATAAATCATTGCATACACGGCAATAACTTTTGAACCCAACCCCATTTACCAAACAAACAGCACGTCAATGCTATGCGGCACCCTTTGCCTTACTTTATTAGCGCATTCGTTGATGAACTCAAATTCAATTTTGATTCTAACTTGTTTCACCGAAAGCGAACGGCGGCGGCAGACACGACCGTGTGCTGTGACAGATGAGGCAGCATGCTTTCGACCATAGATATGTATGTATGTGTGCAGGAGTTACGAATATGGCATTCGGTAGTTGTGGCCGGATATTCGAACGTTTGATTTGGGAAAGGATTCCAATTCAATAAACACACACAGATATGAATCTATGTTTGAATGAGAGTATGTGTCTGGGAGAGTGTATTTACACCTTAAGTGAGTGTGAGCGGCAATAATGCTGCACTGCATAATGGCATCGTGCGCTCATGCCGAACACCGATAGAAGAAGTGCCAAGCGGCGGCGTATGGCAGACAAACTTTGCGTAGGTGGGGCTCGAGAGGCAAGGGTCAAAAGTTTGGTTAATATGAAGTTGATAGCAATTCATGTGGAAATTTTTCATTGATATCGCACAGCAAGCGGTTTCTGGTGCGTGAGTGGGCTTTAATACAGCAAACAGACAGACGGACGAGTCAAGCAGTGAGCAAGTGAGTCAGCCAGCAAACGAAAATGTTTGGACTCTTGTGCAAATTTTTCGAAATATTTCACTTTTTCCTCTTCATTGCTTATCGAGTCAAATTTTTTTCTCGCTATATAACTTTTATTGACGCACTCTTTGGTGATTTATTTGGCTGCTTTTGCTGTCTGCGCTTCGGCCCATGACTGAGATTATGCAAATTTTCCGATTTTGTGGCTGATAAAGGATGTGCTTAATGAAGTCGAAATGACGAGCCAATATAAGTGCGAACCCTGGCTAATTTAAGTATTTGCATAATTTTCCAACTTCTTAAGTTTATTGGCTGCCTCAAATATTCATGCGTTTTATGGCTCTATTTTACTGAATTTCGTCGAACTTTCATTCGCAGGTGAAATGTCTGTGCTGATGCAGTGCTTTCGCCTGGGTTTACGATGGTTTTAAGCACATTTCGTTGTACTTGAACTTTGTGGCGCATATAAAATTAATGTGGGGAAGCTTTCATTGTGGTTTATTGACAAATTGTCGTGACTTTCTTTGAGTGTTGCTTCATAAATTCATCCGTGCTGAACATTTTGAAAGTGAACGTGATGAGTATGCAAATTTTTGTTGCTGTGTACATATTTTATTGAGCGAAATAAATGTGGTTCAAAAGTATTAGTTTTGGTTTTACCGTTTTGTGTCGCTTGGTTGTCTAATAAATAATATATTCAGCGAATATTTTATACGTTTGCGCAAGTTTTAAAGTCACCAGTATGAAATTTAATACTCAGAAGACCTTGAATGTCTATGCCTATAGTGATTCTACTTCTTCGACGGCGACTGTCCAAAACTATGTTTGACGAGTTTCAACATTGTTGCATGTCGGTTTTTATTGAGCCCTGCCTATGTACCCCAGGAACGACTAAAAAGGATAATGGCAAAAGTTCACAATATCGCATTGGCAGACCGTCGATTGTGGCGACACCTAAGACAGTACGCTTCTTAAAAGACCGTATGATTCATAAGATGCATGGAAAAAGTTGCGGACGCATTGTAGGGTCGTATCTGCTTACTTCGGATAACATGTGCAACCAAGAGAATACTTCACAGAAGAGTTTGGCGCTCTTTAAGCGCAAGAGGAATATTTCGTGAACGTCGCCGAAACAAGAGATCTCGGTACCTACGAAAAGCCAAGAAACAGTTAAAACAGGGGAACCGACAAACTAGTTTAGTAGAAGGGAAAGTTTGTTCTTTCAATCAAAAAGTCATGGTCACCGTTAGAGTGGAAAGAGGAGCTTATTGTCGCAGCGGACGGATACCTACTTTGCAAACCTCTAGAAAACTTATTTTTTAAACAAATCAAAAAGTTTAAGTATGAAGCGAATTTATTTTCGTAGAACTAAGTACCTCATCGGATCGCCGCAGCAAAATGTAATTTTTGAAGCCTAAGCAGAACATATTAATTTTGTTTGGAAAACTCTAAAAGCAAGTAGTAATTGATCCGCGTGACGAGCTGAGTCAATTTAGCTATGGCCGGCTGTTCGTCCTTATATATGGCAAGTAGTTCCTGACATTTGGAGATTTCGACCTAAAATTTTGCACACGTCTTTTATCACCAAAAAAGCTGATCATTTGTCGAAACCGTCGATATCGAACAACTATAGCATATAGCTGTCTTTTGATTTGACCGATCAAACTCAAGTCCTTGTATGAAATCTTTTAAATTTGTCAAATTATCGTCACGAAATTTTGCATGGATGACAGTCCAAGACAACGCTGTAACAGCAGAATATTGTTCAGATCGGGCCACTATAGCATATAGCTGCTATACAAACTAACCGTTCAAAATCAAGATAAGATCTTTGTATACCCTTTTATGTGAAGGGTATTATAGCTTCGGTGCAACCGAAGTTGAGGTTTTTTCTTGTTTTTATATAATTTTTGCTGTCTTCTGCCCCCTTGTTCTACGAAAAACCGCTTTACCTCTTGATAGCCTTACTCCGTGGACTCTCATTAGAACTCATTAGCTTAGTCATGCCAAGTGATTTTTGTTTCTTAAATAAAATATGTACATTATTTTCTTACCTTTCTCCACTTTTTCCATGCTTCAACCGAACCAACCACCAATTTACCTAAGGAAAAGCAGCAAGTTATCGTTTAGTACATTTTTAAATGACGTCTAGACATTCCGCTCGTTGTCGCCATCCGCAATTTTTTACATTTAACGTAATTTGCTCTGCAGTTGCATATTTTGCAAGTCACCAAATCCTTTCGCTTACTCACTTTTAACCTTTGCTTTACATTTCGCCTAAGTTGCCTTTGTTTTTGGCCACAACACTCAAAGGGACACTTAAGCAGGGCAAACAAGCAGCACATATGGCCGTTGAAGGGAACCTTGTAAGCAGAAACGTTATTATTAAAAGCGAATTGGAAGTTGCAATATGATAATTAAAACATGCAAACCTAACATAACAGCGAACACTTCCGTTTCCGCTGCGTAATCACCAGGCGTACGAGTAAAAGGACACTCAAGCAAAGTCAACACGCGCTCATGTGTCTCCGTATGCTCGTGTAAGGCAGTAAGCGTCTACTTACGTCGTGCAATTCATAAGTGCTTAGTATATAAAATAAAGTGCCAGCAGCAAGGTTTTTTCCGCCTGCCGAGTCATATTTGTTATGTTTTGTTGTTGTTGTATGCGAATGAATTTGAAGTTATGAACTTTACGAGCGTAAACTTGTCATTGCACTAACGACTTAACGGTATAATATGTACAACACTGCATTGACTGTGTTGCAAAGTAGTGGTCGAATGTGTGTTTCCACTTGAGTTGTTCACTCTCTAAATCGTAAATTGGACATATGTATGAACATATGTATATTTATAATGGGTTCTTCTAGCATAGAAATTTGGAAATATTACATTTTACTTTTTCATATTTTTAAAGCACATTTTTGTCAGGAGATTTGTGAAAATTTTAATGATTTCTGTAGATATCGTTATTTGAGAGACATGCGATCCGCGCCAGTGAACCCTGTAATTTAAGTATGTTTAAAAGCACATTTCTCGAAGCTTCTTCTTCTTTTCTGGCATAGACACCGCTTGTGCGATTATAGCCGAGTTAACAACAGCGCGCCAGTCGTTTCTTCTTTTCGCTAGGTGGCACCAATTGGATATTCCAAGCGATGCCAGGTCCTTCTCCACTTAGTACTTCCAACGGAGTGGAGGTCTTCCTCTTCCTCTACTTCCCCCGGCGGGTACTGCGTCGAATACTTTCAGAGCTGGAGTGTTTTCGTCCATTTGGACAACATGACCTAGCCAGCATAGCCGCTGTCTTTTAATTCGCTGAACTATGTCAATGTCGTCGTATATCTCGTTCCATCGAATGTGATATTCGCCGTGGCCAAGGCGCAAAGGACCATAAATCTTTCGCAGAACCTTTCTCTAGAAAACTCGAAACTTCGACTCATCAGTTGCTGTCATCGTCCAAGACTCTGCACTATATAGCATGACGGGAGTAATTAATAACTTATAGAGTTTGGCTTTTGTCGAGAGAGGACAGCGGTTATATTTAATTTTTTCCGAAAATATCGGTCAATGGGGGAAATATATGTATAATTTAAATTTGGAGAGAATCCTTTCTGATAATAGTATGTCTGGGTGTTAAAAATGGGCTGAATTGGGTCAATACTTACCTTAGCCCTAAATAATTTTTAATTTCCGATTCACTTTATACCGCGATAGATAAATACAAGGTGCGTTCCAAAGTAAACAGGACTTAAAAAAAACAGAACAAATTGTTTTTTTGGCAAAATAAATTTATTTTACTCAAAATAGTCTCCTTCTGCTTCAATACAGCTTTTTGCATTGTCCATAAGCATGCCGAACGGGTGTTTTGGCTCGTTGGCCGGTATGGCCGCCAGTATGCCCGTGCAAGTCTTTTGAGTGCCTCTACGTCTGCATAACGCTTTTCTTTCATGGGCAAATGCATTTGTCCGAAAAGGAAGAAGTCGCACGGTGCCATATCAGGTGAATGCGGGTAGTGGTTAATGGTTAAAATGTGATTTTTGGTCAAATAATCGTCCTCCGAATGTTGGATTCTGAGCAATTTTTGGTCGTCAGTCAATTTGTGCGGAACAAACCGTGCACACACCTTTCGTAAGCCCAAATGTTCGGTCAAAATGCGATAAATCGATGTTTTGGAGATGTTCAATTCCATTTCCATGAATTTCAATGATGATTTCGGCTGACTTTTGATGAATTCACGCACAGTTTCGATGGAATTTCCGGTGATCACGGATTTTGATTGGCCCACATGTTGATCGTCATTTATGTCCTCACGATCACTTTGAAAATGCACTCTGCTGCGGGATAGACAATCATCGCCATAAATTTGTTTCATCAATTGAAACGTTTCGGTAAAAGTTTTTCCAATTTTAAAACAAAATTTAATGTTGGCTCTTTGTTCGAAGCTCATTTTCATTCATTCATTCATTCATTTCTTTTTTCACCGAAAACATACTGACACTTAAAACGCAATAACTTCACTTCGATGAAATGTCATGGAATTCTCACTGGACAATCTATAAAGATAGCAGATTCTAACCCACCAGTCGGCATAGAGATGGCATCACCAGGGGGCGCTAGATCCTTGTAGAAAAAGTCCTGTTTACTTTGAAACGATCCTTGTCAATAACGGTGTATCCTCTTGTCGTTCCCTTGCTTAATGTAAAGTTTTGCCAACATCTGAGGGTGTTTCCCAGACTTTAATCCTCGCATTCATCCTTACCTGTTGCTATTTTATTTTGATTACTCTTTCACACACTCGTTTGTGTCATTGCTTGAAAAATAAAAATAAATGAATAAGTGACAGCTTTATTTATAAAAAGTTTATTTATTGTATAAATGCTCCCGCACAAATTCAATAAAATCGCATAACTTTTAAAATGTTACGCCCTCAAATCAACAATAGTACACTGAATTATTAATTTAAAGCTCGCAACAGAAATGGTTTTGACACGCACACTTTGGTTAGAAATCGCTTTGGGTCAAATTGCAGTTCATTCACGTACACCGCCACACACACACTCACGCCAGCAGTTAACAAGTGCATTCTTACACTTTCTATTGAATGGCGTAAAACTTTTCAAGTAGAGCTTTTGAATTGTATACATAAGTATCTCTCTGCACCGTTATTCATGCCCATACAAATGCTCAAATGAAAAGGTAGCGATAAATAGTTCAAAAAGAAATTGTACAGTTAACCCTATGAGGAAACACAGACGCATGCTACATACATATGTATGTTTTACTGTTAGTATTGATTCGAAAAATAGCGCAAACAAAGTTAGAAGTTTGTTTTCAAAACTATTTTGCCGCTGCAGACTGCAGTAATAGACATCGCAACATCCTGAATAACAACCGGTGCGCCATTCAATTCAATAAGCACTCTTATACGCTTATATTTTTTATTTACACACACATACCTAAGCATACATACATACATATGTATGTGCATCTGTTCGCTGTTGATGTAGGTATTTATTCAATTTTAAATACACGTGTTCATTTGTTTGATTTTACACCTTTGAATTCGAGCTTGTGTGGCAGGTACAAGTTGTTGTTGCATGTAAAAGTTCTTATATTTTTTGAAATTATCTTTTGCTTTTATTGTTGGTTCCTCAAAAGCGCTTTTAAAACGTTGTAGATGCAGGCAATGTTATACGGATCATTCTGAACAACTTTTCCTAAGAGACTATAGGTCTAAAAGCGGTTTCGAGCCAGCGATTTTCAAGGCGAAGTTTAAAACGTCTGAATGGGTTGTATGGAAGATACATATCGTCACCTAAAATGCAAAATTGATCATTAATGCCTACGCATTAAATTTCATAGGGATATCTCAAACACTGGGGAACAAATTTGTAAAATCCCTAAAAAACTTTGCCTTAAATATCGCTGGCTCGGAACCGTGTTTAGACTTATAGTGTCTTAGGCAGAGTTTTTCAATTATTTGGCTCCCTGTAAATGGACCCGCACTAATGTATATTGTAAAGGAGCATTCATACTTATTATTATATAGCTTTATCTGTAACCTGCTTTTGGGAATCATTATACCACTTAATTGTATCCAAAAAGTAAGAAACAAAGCTACTGTGTAGATCTGATGAATTTGAAGACAAGCCTTTTTCACTAATGTTCGCAAGAGGAGTCTTATCAAGTCTTTTGAACAAACACTTATAAAATGTTACGAATCTTGGTGAAAGATATCAAACTAAACATATGTAATTCTACTGACTTTTTGCGTTGCGGCAAGTAAAAAAGTAATGTGTTTAGTAGTAGTGTCACTTTGAACCGTTTTTGGTTTCGAAGTACTTATGTTTAATTTGTTATGGCCTCTTACCACCTTTCCAAGCACAAAACTTTTGTCTTAGGAGATATGTGTAGGTTAAAATAGTATACTATATTTATATAATTTCTTCAAAAGATTATAAAAAGGCAAAATATTTGTAGATTTTTACTACAAGACCTCCTATATAAATCTTCGTACGATAAAATAACGTATCGTATAGTATACCATTTCCTCAATTTGCTAATGCAACATGATCCTAAATGTAGGCAACATTTTTGTGTATGTTTCAGGATGGAACTATTTCTAAAAAACGACTTTCTGTAAATACTATAATTTATTTATTAAGAGGTATTTAAAACTTAACATGTTTTCTAGACTCTATTATTATACCGTGAACAGGGTATATTAAGTTTGTCACGAAGTTTGTAACACCCAGAAAGAATCATCGGAGACCCTATAAAGTATATATATACATGATCAGTATGTCAAGCTGAGTCGATTTAGCCATGTCCGTCTGTCTGTCTGTATATATACGAACTAGTCCCTCAGTTTTTAAGATATCGTTTTGAAATTTTGCAAACGTCATTTTCTCTTCAAGAAGCTGCTCATTTGTCGGAACGGCCGATATCGGACCACTATAACATATAGCTGCCATACAAACTAAACGATCGAAATCAAATGCTTGTATGGAAAACTTTCACATTTGACAAGATATATTAACGAAATTTGGTATATATTATTTTCTAAGGCAACAATGTAATCTGCGAAGAAATTGATCAGATCGGTTAACTATAGCATATAGCTGCCATACAAACTGAACGATCGGAATCAAGTTCTTGTATGGACAACTTTCACATTTGACAAGATATATTAACGAAATTTGGTATATATTATTTTCTAAGGCAATAATGTAATCTCCGAAGAAATTGATCAGATTCGTTAACTATAGCATATAGCTTCCAAACAAACTGAATAGTTACTAACAGAAATGCACCTGTGAAGGGTATTTAGCTTCGGTGCAACCGAAGTTAACGTTTTTTTCTTGTTTTTTTATTACTTAAATAGGCAAGTAAAAAATCTATTAAAATATAATATGAAAGTAATTTTAAAATTTCCAGTCATGTAACTCATATTAAGCTTTCTTGCAGTCAGTTTTTCAAAATAATACGCGCAAATTATACCTCTTAAAGGCTTGAAACTAACGTTAAACGTAGTCAAAGTCCTCACGAAATTTGCATAAATTGTATAAGACCAGCCGCTAAGCAGCCACTCGACTTTTATCTGCGCCTCAATCGTAGTCTTTTCAGCGAAATTACCCCACACAGCTGTCAGGCGCCCGCCACTTCCTATTAAGGCAGTCTGTTTGGCATTTGCCATCACGCACACCCTTAAGGATACTAAAACGCGTTGACGCCTTGAAGTATGCTCCTATGCGCCAGCGAATGCTTGCACAAAAGCGCACACATGCATACAAACGCATACGATGTTCGAATTTAGGAGGGTGCCTCCACTTGCAGCAGTGCCACATTGCACATTTCATATGTCCACACACATACATATGTATGTGTATATTTACTGAAGCGCTTGCGTGCCTACACTTTGAAGTGTTTGTACGTTTACTTTTGAGTGCTGTGCAGCGCAGTTACATCCGTTTCCGGCTTTTAAAAAATTGCTTTTCATGTTTGCAGTAAGTTTGGCACGCGAAAAGGCCCGATATTTACTTCTGATTGTACTCTGCGTGGTGCATGCATTTGCCCCTCCATACATACATAAGTATGTTTGTATATACATATGTACAGGTGTGTTTGTTTGGTGATCCGTTGCCGTTTTTGCCACTATTGCTTTTGTGTGCGCACCGCAACGCATATGTTTTATGAGTCTTGTTTTCCAGGAATACCTTTTATGCTTTTGTCGACGCACCAAACGAGCGTTCTGTCGATTCCGCGCTGCCTTCCCTCGCCGCCTGTTTATTTTGCACTATTCATTGCACATACTTCTATTCGTTGATTGTTTATCACCTTGACTGCGTGTGCTTTTTCTGAAAAACTTTCTGAATTGTGTGCTTATTGACAACGCAGGGATATACATATGTATGCATATGTATGTATTTATGTATCAGGTCATCTTCAAAGGTGTCAAACAACCGCAAGGGTATTTCCCCGGTTCTCTTTTAGGGTTCCACTGAGCAGCTCAAAAGCTGATTCAGGAAGCGTGACTACTCGTTAAAGGTACCAAAATGTAAGTAATCGAGTTTATGGCAAAAGATTTACATATGTACAATAAAAACAAAAACTTGTTAAGAAAAGTGACCGTAAAAAAATCGATAACTGTGCTTCAGACAATTAATTTACTTCACTATTACCGCAAAAATACTGAAACTTAAAAGAAATAGAAACTAAAAGTTCTAATGTACAATGTACAAAAAAAGCAGTGGACATCCAAAAGAGTTTGTTACTGTTACCGACGAAAACATCAAAAAAGTCCATAAAATGATGATGATGACCGTAAAGTGAAGTTGTTTGATATAGCAGGCACTATAAAGCTATCAACTGAACATTTAGATCATATCATTCACGAATGTTTGAGTATGAGAAAGCTCTGTCCAAAGTGGGTTGCGCGGGAGCTCTCTTTTTACCAAAAACTACGACGAGTTGATGATTCGCAGCAGTGTTTGGAGATGTTCAAGCGTAATGATTCCTTTTTTTGTGTCAATATGTGACAATGTATGAAACATAGCTCCACCATTTCACTCCGAAGTCCAATAGTCCAATCGACAATCATCCGAGTGGACTGCACACGATAAACCCGCTTGAAAATGTGGAGAAACACAACAGTCGGCTGGCAATGTTATGACGTCTGTATTTCGGGATGAAATAACTTTTATTGACTTGAAAAAAGACTCTTACATAGTGTTTTTAGACCGTTTGAAGCACGCAATCGCCGATAAACGCCCGCATTTGAAGAAAAAGCAAGTGCTGTTTCAACAAAACAATGCATCGTGACAAAATTCAGTGAAAACGTTGGCAAAAATCAATGAATTCAGCTTCGAGTTGCTTCAGCATTCAACGTATTCTCCAGCTCTAGCTCATATTCACTATTTCCTGTTCTCAGCTCTCTGCTCCATATGTATATGTATGTATGTATGTAGGAGGACGGGTATGATGAGTGACTTGTAGAGTTTGGTCTTTGTTTGTCGAGAGTAGACTTTCCTTCTCAATTGCCTACTTCATCACTAGATAAACAACGCATCCATCTGGCGTACTCACGACCAAAAAGTCTATAGTAAGTAAGGCGTGACAACCGGACAGTATAACCTAACCTATGTACATACATACATATATACTTATGTACATAAGTTCATCTACCAAAAGCAAATAATAAGTTGACAAATATTAATTCACATGTCGTGAGCAGCTCAAACAAGCAAATAAATTATATAAATTTTGAATTTCAGATATGGCAACGATTAAGTGGCCACACTAATACCCTTTACCACCTTACACATCACATTTCACATAAACACCATGAGTAATCCATCGATTGCATAATTTACTATGCAAAATTGTTTCGTCTGAAAAAAATAAAAATGCCGTTATAAATTACACAGTGAAAAGTCGCTGAGCAAATAATTTAAAAAAAAATTACATGATTTATTCGTATTTGCATTTGGTAATACGAGACTGGCTTGTAACCCGATGCCATTAAATGTGGCGCCTCGCACAGCATGGACGCGTGCAAGCATGGGAATTGACAAAATAGTTGCTTATGCATGCTTAAATGCATAAACGCAAACATTTCGGCATAAATAAATTAATAAAATAAAATAATATATTTTACAAAGTTGCGGTGGCGAAAAAAAACACCAACTCTTTGCAATTATCAATAAAAATAATTGTGCATGATTGCATGTTGACGCACACACACGCATACATATTATATGTAGTATGTCTGAAAGTAAATAAGTTTAAAATGCCGTTATAGCGTGCGAGCTTGCATGTATCAGGCGCATAAATGATCCCCTGTGGCGTTTTTAACACCCCATAAATTTGCACAAATCACCAAAACACGCGGAAAAAACACGCATTAAAAGCAAAAACAACAGCAAACATACACATACAAACGACTGCGACTTCTATTATTATTTATGCGCACAAACTGCGTATAACGGTAATAATAATGAAAATGATAATAAATATTTTGCTTTGTTTATTTAATTTGCCAACACGAAAATCGAGTTAACAATTTTCGTTTGTTTTCATTTGCATGTCTGCTGCCGCACATGTGGTGTTTGGGTGTGTGTGTGCGTGCGCGGTGTGAGGTAGTTGTGTTTGAGCAGTCAATAACCAGTTCGTGTTGTTGTTGGCCCACTGCAATGCCAGTCATTTGTTTAGGAAATTGCATTTAATTGATTTACCAACACAGGCGCCCAGCTGGGACGCCATAACCGTAAATAAATATAAATAAATTTGCCATTGCACACATACATACATACAATGAATATCTATTTATTTATTTACTGCCACTTGTAATTGCTTTTATTAATTTATTTGAATTGTTTTTTCTGTGAACTTTTTCATTTGATTACTTTCTGTGCAAATACATACATATGTATGTGTGTGTGTGTGTGTGTATTTTGCGAGACTTATCGCCGCCAAAACATTTAAATATTTGATTTTATAAAATATCAAATTCACTGCAGCATACAAATGCAAAATTTATTTTGTGAATTTGCCAACAAGCTGCCAATATAAGCTAGACAATGTACATACATATGAGTTTGCCCATGCTCAAGTACAGTGCTGCCAATGAAATTAGCATAAACAAGAATACATGCATATGTATAGTATGTGTGTACATTAGAGTGATTCAAAAAAAAAATTTTTTCTTTTCGTTTCGTACTCGGAAAAATAGGTTCCTAGACAGCTCTAAGAAAGCCTCTCCAAACATGAGTTTTTAATTGTAACGGGAAGGTCCTCCTACAAACAGTTTTCTATTTTTTCTTATTATCAGATAGAAAAATTTATATCACGCTTCCAACTACTTGAAAAAATATCTTGTTTCTTAGATTTTATGGGAAATTGAATGCTCTACAAAAAAGGTCTACAATGATTTTTTCGTAAACCCTAACGTTTAAAAGATATTAACAGTTAAAATTTGATTATTTTTGGGAAAATTTTTTATTTCTTATGAATTTTATAATCACTCTAATGTACATACATACATATGTATACAATGTGGTGCAATGTCTACATTCACCGCTTTGTTGGTTCTGAAACTACAAAACCTTTTTAGAAAACTGTGTTGATACAGCTTTAGTCTTATCTTCATTCTAATAACAATGAGGTAAAAAATTCATTATCTGACTTATAACAACGAAGTTGTGAACGAACAAAACAATCAATTTTAAGGATATAATGTTCTTCAAATTTTCTAATGCTTTCCACCAACATATCTTAAACATATTCAAAAACATTCAAGACTGGGTGATATGTTTAATTGTCTGCGGTCATAATAAAACAGTCAATCCTTAATAATTTATAGGGCTCAAATTTGGATCCTTGCTTTTTTGGAAGATTCAACTGAAACCGAGATCTATATTATCCACTAAAGGTATCAATTTATGTTCCAACAGCAACTTTTAATGCAACAATCCATATTACCCTCAATAAAAGCTAAAATTCCATCTCCAGAGGCCGCAAGAGCTCGCAAAACCAATAAGCTGCTGTCATTATGCCTTAGTAGGGTTGGTACGTAATTCTTCAGTGCCAGCTCAGCCTTAGTTTTGCTTCAAACTTTTTTTTCTATCGCTATCAAAAACTTCGACTCATCTGGAAATAAAACCTTTATTTACAAAACTCCATTCCTTTTTTCGTACGTGTTTGGCAACATCTTTTCGTTTTATTCTGAAATAACTGGCTTCTTGTGTGGTTTTCTACTGTGAAAACCGTTATCATTTCAATGTATTTTTATTAGTAACGGATGGATACTGGTTCGGCTATTTTTAAAACAGTGACTTGAATATTTATCCATTTTTTTCATATTCAAACAATAACCACGGAGCGAGGTTATTAGAACCAATATTTTTCAAGTTTTTGGTAATGGAAATTTCACCGTATAATAATTGTCTTTTATATACATATTTTATCACCAAATTTCTTATGCTCCTGATATTTGTTTTCAAGAGGTCATTGTGACTATTTCAGTTTTCAAACTAAAAAAAAAGCACCCGGAAAGTGTAATTAAATTCGCCGGGGAAATGATATTTCAAAAAAATGTATTTTGCTAAATTGGTAGGACTATCCTTAATTACTATGCCAAATATAAACACGACCTGTCAACCAATTTGTTTACAGCAGCTGCTTAAGTCGGTACATCTCAGTAGTGCGTTGCGATTTTTTTACAATGGATAAAAATGTCGAACAAAGGGTTCTTCTCAAATTTGGAATTTTTAACCAAATTTCGTGGGCGAAATAGTTGCGAATGTTGCAAAAGGCGTACGATGATTCTATTTTATCAAAAACACAATCCTACAAGTGGTATAGAGCCTTCAAAGACGGTCGAGAGATCGTTAAAGATACGCCTCGTTCTGGACGACCTTCGGTCTCTTCAACTGATAAAAATATTAAATAAAGTAAAAATAAAATCGTCAGGTAAATATTAGAGAGATGGCAAGAGAGCTCGACATTTCTTGCGTGTGAGTTCAATTCATTTTGGTGGATATTTTGGGTATGAAATGTGTTCTTGTTCGACTCGTCCCGATAAAGCGAACTTTTTTTTTCAAAAAGAATACGATTGTAACTGCATTTAAAGCCAAAAACGCGATGAATACAATCGATCAGCTAATGTATTCACCAGATTTGACTCCGTGTGATTTTTTCTTGTTCCCCAAACTGAAATTGCTCTTCCGTGGAACCCGTTTTCACTCGAACGAAGAAATAAAAAAAAATCGCTGGAGAAGCTGAAGGCCATTCCAAAATTGTTTCGAAGACTGGAATAATCGTCGGCATAAGTAAGTGTGGTGGAGATTACTTTGAAGTCGACAAAATAAATATTGATGGATAATTAAATATTTTGAGTTTTACTTACAAATTTCAGGTACTTTTTCACAATGTAAATAGAAGTAGTTATTCCTCTTTATGGCTTCACTATACCGCAATTACAATTTTTTCCACCGCTATTGTACTTGCCTATATACATTTAGAAACATACCTGCATTTATATTTAAAAAACTTAGCATCACTGTGGGCATTTTTGTTTATGCGTGTTTTTTTTATGAACCTTTGCTTTTGTTTTCTGTCTAGTCAAAATTTTCATTCGCTATTGACGCGGAATTAAGTCGAGCCATTGCATTGCAATTATGTATACCGTTTTTCTGCGGACTGCTACCGACACTATTTCTCCATTTTTTTCGTGCAAATATTTAACAATTAAATTGTAAGTTTATTACGAATTCATTTCGAGCTTTGGCGGATTTTTAATTTTATGCTGGCTCAAAATGGCTAAATTCGCACATACTATGTTCATATTCATTGCTTTTTTAATGACATTGTTTTTGCCTGAGCAGGCTAATACCTTTAAACCGCAAAATCCCTTTTGCATGCAGGCATGTATTATTAAAAATGTATTTGTGCAATCTTTTGCCATATTTTTTCCGGTCGCCATTCATGGCATTTAACTTAATTTGTTGCCATTAATTGTGTGGCGACAATGTGAGCATATGTTTTAATTCAATTATTTAGAGTATGTATGTATGTATATCCTGTTCATAAATAATTTGTGTTTATATGCATATTCTATATTTTTAATAACACTAATGACTTTAGAAATGTTTATAATTGATTTTTGATTTGCAGACTGTTTTTATACTCTACTTTGTACTGCTAATCAGTGGATGTCAATTATTCAGAACTTTTTTGTCTCATTTCACTGAATTTACTTAGTAACGCCAATGATGACATTTTTTCAAGCAATGCTAGAACATAACGATTAGTAAAGGTCTAAAGGGTTAGGCTCAGAAAAATTCTCTGTTGGACAATATATTCTGAGAGTGGGGGAAAAAAAGAATTTCTATATTTTTTTATAGTAGGGGGAAGCATCGAAAGCCGGAGTGCGGAATTTTAATCCGCTAACTAAACTACTCCCAACTCAAGACACTTAGACGGAACCACCGGCTAAGTATTACTTCGTGGACTGACACAAGCATAGTCTATTGAAAAAGTCTCAGTTTTGTCATTATTATTCATTAATTCCATTTATCAGTCGACTGACACATGAATATCGTTAAATTATAATTAAATATATATCGTTAAATTATAATTTATAATTATCGTCCGTAAAACTACCACCGAGTGTGGTTTTTAGTTTTTCCCTTGTATTCGAAAATCGAGGGCAATGAAATAATATTATACATGTTCAGAGTCTTCTATATACTCTATACACGTCGGACAGTACGGACTAATGTCATTGTGGAATCTGAAAAGGTAGATTCTAAAGCACCCATGTCCACTAAGTATTTAGGTCAGATGGAAACCCATGTCGTCTGTCTGTCCACAAGTGGATATCCGGTATAAGTCGATGGGTCCAGCACCCTTTCGATGAGGAATTCGACCGATCCTGCCACATTTTAGTGCCCTTGTTTCTCTCATCTGTCCTTGCCGATACTGTTTTAGGCGTCGATAGCTGATATAAACGCCCGAGTTCATCTTCCTGAATGTCAATGGGCGGCATGCTGGCTACTTCAGCAGCGTCTGTTTATATAGTCCGGAAAGTACTTATTACCCGAATTGCAAAAAGCCTATGCACTGCGATTATTTGTTTAGCATACGCTTTTAAATCCATTGCCTGTATCCATACTGGTGCCGCATACAGTATTACGGAACTCATTGCTTTCGCTATTAAGAATCGCCGCCTGGAACGCACACAGCCTCTATTTGTCATTATTCTCAATAGGACATTATAAATTTTGTTTGCTTTCCCGGAAGAATACTCCAGGTGTTCCTTAAATTTTAATTTGGAAGCCAATATTACTCCCAGATACTTCAGTTGCGGCTGGTGAGCTCTATTCGTTCTTCTATCTTCCTAGTGCTTATAAGTAAAACTTCTGTTTTGTCCTCCGCCAGTTTCAGACTCAGACTCACGGAAGAGAACCATTGGCGTAGACCATTTAAACACTCATTACATTTATTTCTCAGGTCGGCTAATTGTTTGGCCACTGCTAACACCATGAGATCATATGGGCAACATAAGAAAAATGCGTTTGTAATTTAGAATGCACTTCCAAGCGCACTGCAACATGTACCTTGAGAAAATAGAAAAATGCAAATTCTAACTGTAAATAACCCCTTAAGTATAACCCACAAAAATTTTTTCTTCTCATCAGAAAAAAAGGCAGCATTAATCACTGAACGTCCAAGTGGTGTTCGCTTTTCTTCCATGTGGTTTTATGCGCTTTTCAAATATTATAATATTCATACTTTATATACAATACTTTAGATTTACATTTTCCACACATTTATAATACCATAAAAGAGTTGTAGAAGTTCTAACTAGAAACGGAAATCGCCTTTTGCATGGCAGTGCTTAGAAATGCAGCTTCGTGTGGCACGATATTGCAATCATTTGTGTTTGTACTTTGCATAGCATCGTTTGTTTTGGTAATATTATTTTATTTGTATAAACAGTTACTAATTTTGTTTGATTTATTGCTTTTTGGTCCTCACAGTTCCATATGTACAGTTGTGTTCATAATAATTGCAAAGCTCACTGAAAATGAGAATAAAAAGTAGTAGTTCATAAACAAGAATAACCAAATTTTTGGGACAAACACCTGTATATTGCAATTTCAGTTTGGGGAACAAGAAAAAAGTACACAGAACCAAATCTGTTGATTACGGCGATTGATCAATGGTATTCATTGCGTTTTTGGCTTTAAATTCGATCACAATCGTACTCTTCTTAACTCTAATTCAAGGGCTTGGAGTGATATTTTTTAATGTTGGCGGAACTGATGATTTTAGTTAGTTGAGAATATGTCTGAGTACAAGCAACCGTCGTCCGAAGCTGGTGCAGGTAATCGCAACACCAATTTATTGGATGTCTAAATCAAATGTAACAAGCAAGCAAACTGCTTTAGTTGTTGTAGAATTGTTAATAATTGTTTGAAACCGTTTTTCGATGCCCTGAGTTACTAATATATCATACTAGCTGACCCCGCAGCCGTTGTCCTGCGCGAAATTATGGGGATGTTCGAGCAAGCAAATAACTGCGGCAATATTGCAACCCTGATGTTTTTTTTGCAGATACTCATCTGATACTTAAACTAATATTTTGCAAATATTTTGCGCGGTGTGCAGGTGCATTGAAGAAGTGAAGTTTAAGAAGTCTTAAAACTGAATTTTGAATGATATCGTGACGATCGCTTGCTGAATGACCGCGATCCATAATTCCGCACGTATACATACATATGTCATCGCATTTTGGGAGTACTTCTTGCCTTGCCTTGCTTGGGCTGGCATACGTTGATGGCAAAAAAACGCCGACCGATATTACGGCGACCTCTGCGTGGCTTCGTAACAAATTTCAATCAGCAACACACATAAAGTTTTCACTGAATAATTTTCAAAAATTTTTCTTTTAAATAGCCGGAATAAAAAAGCAAGCGACCGAAATTGAACGATTTAAATAAATTACAAATCAAAATATTAAAAAACAAAACAAACAAAAATTGAAAAAAATTTGTATGAAAAAAAGTATATATGTACAAGTATAAGAAGATTAAGTATTCATTACACATATCGAGTTTTCATTGTTTTCAATATGTATTCTGCTATTCGGGGCGGAGACAAATCCAACAAATCAATAACCATGAAAATTAGTTCAGCAGATCTCGAGTTATAGTGTTCGAACAAACCCGTCTTTGTTTTATATACTATATATAGATATGTATATATGTAAGTATATAGATTATAGAGAAATACCCTTATTAGATAGTACTTATGTATATGGGGTTGTGATATAAATCAAAAGGTATGTACTTGCATGTATCGACCTTTATACGTAAATAGCTTCCGAGTTTCTAATTCTAGTTCTGTAATAATATAACCAAAAAAAGAAAAAACCTTAACCTCGGTTTCACTGAAGCCAGAACAACCTTCTCAACTATAGAAGTTTCCATACAAGAATATAATTTTGATCGTTCAGTTTGTATGACAGCTATCTATAGGATATAGTGATTCCTTTAAATTAAAGGTTTCTTGAGGAGTAAATAAGAGAAGTTGACTTATGACAAAAGCAAAACTACTGTCTACACCTATGTTCGTGAAACCGTTACTTTGTACACATATGTATGTACATAGTATGTATATATGCATTCACGAGCAACGCTAAGATACACATAACTAAATATGTATGCATGAGTGTTTATTTACTTTTATTATGACTCATTTAAGCGAAAATATTTTAATTATCGAGCATACAGCCGTTGGCTTGCAGTTGCTACAACTCTTTTTATCTACCGGTGCATGCACGTGAATGCAATTACATATACAGGGTTGCACCGCGTATGCACGCACGGCCCGTGCAAATTTACCACACTGTCCAACAAACCAACACTCACAAATATTCGCATGTGTGCTTATCGAAATCACGAGCATATCTGTCATCAGAAGGCAAATAAACAAATTTTTGCATGCTTTCGTGCGCGCATTTACATAAATACCATATGGATTTGTAAAGTTGTGCGAATGTATGTATGTATGCGTGTGTCTGTGCTTGCTCATGCTCATACGCCTATGGCTAACCACATTTTTGCGCTTCAAATACCTCGCTGGTATTTAATTGTGGCATATTTGTGTAATCGGCGGCTGCGTGACGTGTGCGACCTTTCGCTGACCGGCGCTACACTAACACAAGCACACTCATACAGATACGAAAATGCAGGTTTAGTTGCATATGAGTAACAACGCAAGCGGGGATAAAGGGTGGAGGGAGGTTAAAAGTAATTTACATAGTCGCTTTTGACGCGACAATAACGGTTAATTGTGTGTATGTGTATATGTACGCTTCTGTTTTGTATGCAAAGCCACAGTAGCGTCAAGCCGTTTTACTTAGCATAATTACACTTGTTTAGTGCAACATGCAAGTTGGTCAATATTTGTTTGTTCATTTTCACTGCCAAAGTACTCCACACAGATGTAAGTATGTATATACAGAGGTGTGTTTGTGTGCATATACTAACTGTAAAGCACCATTATTATGGGCTAGATTGAATTGAGGCGATAAGCCAGCGCAAAAAAATATGAAATATGCCTTCGTAGCAGTTAGAACCAGGGAACGCAGCTGCGACAGTTATGTTTGCTCATAATTATTTATTGTTTCATTTTATATTTTTATGCTTTACAAGTTCATTCGATTGAATTTTTTCCAACAGTGCCGCATTTTTGAAACATTATTTACAGCGGTTTCGCCCAAAAGCCAACGGTCTTTGTCACCTCAACCGCAATGAACTCGTTATGCACCGTTACCTACTCGCATATGTGCATACAATGTATGTTTGTATGTATGCTCGGCATACATATGCTTTATGCGCTGACATTTATATTGCTGCCGTTTTGCAGCAATTTGGTCCTTCCGTCACTGGCGTAGGTGCTTTTATGCCCCTGCCACATATGTACATACATACATATGTATGTATAAATACGTACTGTTATGCGTGCATATGCGCCTGTAAGCAAGTCTGGCTTCGTTCATGCACAGTTTAAAAGTTTCTGCTTGTATGTATGCGCCTGTGTTGCTGCAGATTTTTATCGAAGCATTTTAATTGATTGCTTTTATGAAGCTTTTGCAGGTAAAAGTGGTGAATTAATTTACTGCGCGCTACCGTTATCCGCTGCTACAACAAATATTTTTTTTCCACTGACGCAATTGTAAACGGTTATACACACACACACACAAGTGGAACACACATATGGTATAACAAATCCATAGTTTTCCAAGTGCATCGACTCGTTGTTGCTCCCCTCTCCAACTGGTCATCCATTGTTACATAGCGGAGCCTTTCAGCGCCAACAGCAGCTACTACTGCTTACATACATACATACATACCGAGAGTCAATCTCGCACTTAGAGCTCCCTTTTATACTCTGTGGATCGCCAACGTCTACTGTCGGCCCACTGCTGCGCGAACATATGTGAACATACGTCTGGTGGCTGAAATGATGATTAATTGTCTGGCTGGAAGTTAAAAGTGTGTAAATCGCAAGTATTGATTGTCTCGGTTCCGCCGCAGCCGTTATTTGCGCTTCTCTGCCGTGGTTGAAGTGAGAATTTATTGATTTTTTCCAACCTTAGGGAGGCTACAACTCCTTGAGAGCTATTGTCGAATGCTTAGTGTGTGTTTGCATTGTATTCTGGCTATGCACATTGAAAATTTATGAAGCAATGCGCGCCGTTAATCAAAAGTGTAAGGGTGGGGGTGGTGATAAATAGATAAATTAAAGTCTAATCGGCGGCGAATCATTCTCATTTAAGAAAGTTTGCTGCGCTAAGGACAGAAGCCCGAAAGCAATTTGTAAGTTATAAAAACTTAGTTACATAGTCTCGACTATTTGTACCAATTCATATCGTCTTTGACAGATTTTTACCCCTAAAACGTATTTTACCTGTTATAACGGTTTTCAACTCCACTCCACTCAATTAATTGAAGTGAAAGCAATTCAACTTCAGATTAACCAAACTCTTTTTTGGGTATTACAAGCTTCAAGTATTTGCAGTCGAAGTTTAATTGGTGTTGCCAACTTAAAATGTGAAGATTTGACAGACAATTATCTTTTCTTTATTGGCGTAGACACCGTTTATGCGGTTATAACTGAGTTTACATCTGCGCGACAGTCGTTCTTTCTCTTCGCTGTTTGGCGCCAGTTGGAGATTCCAAGTGTAGCCAGATCCTTCTCTAAGGATCATAAATCTTTCGCAGAAGGATTTTACTTCTCAATTGCCTACTCAGTTCGAAGTAGCACCTGTTGAAAAGAGTTGTTCTGCGTTTTATTTTGTGACTGATTCTCCGAAACCTCGTTTGGTATCGAACGGCTCATAGAGGGCCTTTCCGATCCTGACGGAGCTTTTGGTATTGCTCAACGGGAGTTTACATAGAATTATTAGATCTGCTGGGATACCAAATTCAGAAATAGCGGCATAAGGCAGCTTCGACCAGGTGGTGTGTGTCGATCCTTTTTGCTCAGGCCTTTTCCAAGTTTTGATCAGTTTTTGATTTTCCAGGCCTAAAGCCACACTAACAAGATCCAATCAATTTGTTGACGGTTGGCCTTAATCTTTCGCACAGTATGCTCAATAGAACCTTACATGCGAAGTTGAGGAGGCTTATCCCACGGTGGTTGGCGCAGATTGTGGGGTCTCCCTTTTTGTGGATTGAGCAGAGCACTTTGCATTCATTTTGCGTTCTTAAAAACCACTGTATTTGTATAAGTGATATTGTTGCAAGCCTAAGGGAGACAAGCGAGCTGCGATCCCACGAAATAGTAATCAAGACCTCTAATATTTACATACCTTGCAAGGCTTAACAGAGATGATAATTTTAAAAAATAATTAATCTGTATCAGATAAATCGCCCAGATAGGTTTTTGGATCAGTTAAAACCGTGAAAATCCACTAAAAATCTTTTTGAATCTAGCCATCTATATGTCGACTGGTGTGTTAGAATCTGCTATCTTTATCGATTGTTCAGTGAGAATTTCATAAAATTTCATCGATTGGAAGTGAAGTTATTGCGTTTTAAGAGTCAGTATGTTTGTGTTATCGGTGCGAAAATGAGCTTCGAACAAAGAGCCAACATGAAATTTTGTTTTAAAATTGGTAAAACTTTTACCGACACGTTTCAGTTGTTGAAACAAGTTTATGGCGATGATTGCCTATCCCGTAGCAGAGTGCACGAGTGGTTTCAATGTTTTCAAAGTGGTCGTGAGGACATAAAAGGCGATCAACATGTGGGCCAATCAAAATCCCTGATCACTGGAAATTCCATCGAAACTGTGGGTGAATGTATCAAAAATCAGCCGAAATCATCATTGGAATTCATGGAAATGGAATTGAACATCTCCAAAACTTCGATTTATCGCATTTTGACCGAACATTTGGGCTTGCGAAAGGTGTGTGGACGGTTTGTTCCGCGGAAATTGACTGGTGACCAAAAATTGCTCAAAATCCAACTTTCGAAGGACATCATTGTGACCGATTATTTGACCAAAAATCACATTTTAACCATTAACCACTCCCCGTATTCACCTGATATGGCACCGTGCGACTTCTTCCTTTTCGGAAAAATGCATTTGCTCATGAAAGGAAAGCGTTATGCAGACGTAGAGGCACTCAAAAGACTTGCACCGGCATACTGGCGGCCATACCGGCCAACGAGCTAAAACACTCGTTTGACATGCAAAAAGCTGTATCGAAGCAGAAGGAGACTATTTTTAATAAAACAGTTTGCCGAAAAAACCATTTGTTCTGTTTGTTTTTAAGTCCTGTTTACTTTGGAACGTACCTTGTGTAGTGTCTAAAATCAATCGGGAAATTGACACCTCTTTTGTTAATTTTATGTCACATATGTTCCATTTCAGTTAATTAGCTTCTCGGGCAAAAAGCAGAATGGAGCAAGAAAACTAGGGGAGCCTAAGACCTATGATATAAGTAATAAGATACCAATATTTCTTTTCTATCATTGTAATCCATTCACCATTTTATCCAACAGCCAATATTGAATTCATTAGCAACATCTTTCAATATTTGATCACCTTTGGACCTCGAAAATTGCAAGAGTATAAAACGTTCAGTTACACGCGAACGTTCAGTTACTCGCTTTTACTTACTCTTTTATATTAAGTGAGAACTCTGGTTATATTAGCAATTTAGTTATGCCTAACCACTATTACTTAAAAACCGCTTATGCTTACTATTTCCCTGTTTATCTTTCATTTTCAGACATTAAACGTGGTAAAATGGCCAACACTGGCATCGCAGCGTCGTCTCCAATGCCCACAGCGGCTAATGTTAGTGCAACAAAAGCAGGCAACACGAATGTACAACAACAAGCTAGTCAAAACCCTAATAAAATGATGCCGCCTGCACAGGTGCATTATCAGCAGCAACAACAACAACAGCAACAGCAAAATGTGATAAAGAATGTGACAAACAATGCAGACATCAAAATAAAACAGCAGCAACCAACGCTCAATTCACTTAACGCAGACAACAAAATGTGGCGCAAAGATGCTGAACGTGTGCCACCATTGCCGCAAGCTGCTACTACAACAACAAATGCGATAACCACGATTGCTGGCGAAGAAAACAATGTGGCAACGCCCACTTGGACGACCGCAAGCGGCGGCAGTGGCATGAGCCATCAACAAAACACAACGCGCTACATAAAGCGCTCGCTCGCCTCGCCGGTGAAGAAACAGCAGCCGAATTTTAAAGATGATCCCACAGGATACCTGCAGCAACAGACAGCGCTGCTGCACAGCTCAATGATGAATGTTGCCATGGACGAAGACGACGAGGAAGACGAGGGAGACGAGGAAGAAGAAGACGACGACGAACTCGATGCCGACGCATGTGCTGAGGATGACGCAGAAATGGCAGATGATGGGGATGATGCAGAAGACACTGATGGCTATGAAAGTGTGGCTGAAGAAGATAAGCAGATTAAGCTGAGGCATGTAGCAAGTGGCAACAACAACATTGCCAACGGCAACGTCAATATAACAATGCAACAAAGCGTGCAACAAGAAACGACAGGCACTTCAATTGGTGATAAGAAACCACAAGGCACTTATGCCAAGAAAGTTTATGTGCAAAATGGTGTGGCACACTATCAGACACAGATACAGCAACAGCATCAGCAGCAGGAGACTACGTTTTATCGACCACAACAACAACAAGCGCAGCCACAGCAGCTGCAACAACGTAAGACTCAACAAATCAGCGCTCATCCACAGCAAATCATTGTCACCGCTAATCAAGTGCACGTGCAACAGCAACAGCAGCAGGCGCAACTACAACAGCAGCAGCAAAGCCAACAGCTAAAGCAAATGAATCTGGTCTCCATCAACGGTCAACTGATGGTACCCACCTCAATGGCGGCTGACGGTAGCACAAACTTCACGCTCACTTTGAAGCCTCAACAACACCCACAACAACAGCTGCAACTACAACAGCAGCAGCACCAACAACCACAACAAATTCAACTCATGCAGCAGCAAAACATGGTTTTCAGGCAACAGCAAACGCAATCGCAGCAGCAAACGCAGAAGCCGAATCTCGTGCCAACCGCGCAAGAATCACCGGTCTCCTCAAGCACCGCCTTTGCGCGCTCCACACCCGAATCGCAACGTCATACGCCAAGGCCAGAGCAGGTCGGTGCCATATCAACAAGCAATGAAAGCCCATTGCCATGTCCATCTCCAGCCGATTCGGTCGAGTCGGGCAGCTCACGCGCCTCTTCCTCCAAAATGACCGCCTCGCCATCGCCAATGCAACAGCAGCAACAACAAAAACAATTGCAACAGCAACAACATCAAGCCAACTCCAATCAGGTGGTGCAGATGCGTGTACAACAACAACAACAACAGCCGCAGCAACAAACACAACAGCAGATACGCATTATACGTCAGACACCACAACATCAGCATCAACAACAGCAGCCACAACGCATAGCGCTTGCGCGCAATACGTTGACATCCATAGCCGCTAGCCGTGCCATTACAACAACAACCGCCACTACAACTACAGCCGCAGCAACAGCAGCTGTCACAGTCAGCGCTAGTCAGCAGCATATAGAGACGCTTGCACCGCCGCCACAACCGCAAAAGTTGCAAGCCACAGTACAGAAATCCAACAACACAATTCCACTACAGCTGCCCACAAGTCAAATCATCATGACCTCCACCGGACAATTGATTGTTATGCCGACTAATGGCAAGCCCACTGCGCAATTGCAGCAGCAACAAGCGCAAGGCCAGCAGCAACTGCTGATCACCACAGCTGCCAATAGCAATGTCACAGGCAGTGGAGCTGGGCAAACGACAACCGGCAACGTTATCATCCAACATCAGCACCACCCACAGAACCAACTGGAAGTACTTGGCGGTCACCAGCAGCTGACCACCGCGAATGGCAGCATCATACTGCAAAATGGACAACAGCATCAACATCAAGGTGGCTACATTGTAGGTCAGGCGTCCACCGCCGGCGCCACAACGACCACTGCACAACTGCAGCCCGCTACAGTTATTTTAAATTCAGCTGGTCAGAATATACTAACCACAAGTAATGGCACTAAGGTGGCGTTGGCGACAACTGGCAACACTGGCAATATCATACATGCTGGCGGTCAGCAACTAATTGCCGGCAATCAACTGTTGACCACCACACAGAACACCGCTACAGCTACAACTGGTCTATTGCACGGCCAACAAGCGGTCGTCTTGAATACGCTGCCAAACGGTGGCTACGTTATACAACAGCAGCAGCAGCCTACTGCTCAGCAGCAATTTGCCACGTTGGATGGTCAGGTGGTAAGTCAGATTGTTCAACAAGCCGATGGAACTACAGCCTACGTACAACAAACCCAACAGAGCCCACAGACGCAGCAGCAAGCGCAGACACAACGCATTATCATCACATCGCCGGATGTGAAGAGACGTGCGAAGAAACGTAAAAACTCCACTGGCAGTGTCTCGCCTGCCAACACGCCCACCACGAGTCTTTCGCCACAAATTTCGCCAACTATACCCAACCAAACGGCCATTATACATCAGCAAGCTGCTGCTGCCGCCGCCGCGGCAGCCGTTGCCGTACAACAACAGCAACCACAACCACCACCACCGCCACAGCCGCAAGTTGTACAAATCGCTTCCGCTGCACCTCAGTATCAGCAACAATTCCAACTTAGCCCTGGTATACAGGGCATTGTGGTCAATAAGCCAGCTACCGCTACAGCGACACAACCACAACAAATCATCTTACAGAATGGCCAAATCATACAGCCAATGAATCTCATTGGGCAGCAATTAATTGTGCCCACCGGTCTGGTGATGGCACCCGACACCACATTACTACAAATACAGAATGTGGGCGCTTGCGGGCCGAGCATACTCACCACCACACCGCAGGGTACAACAATGATGTTACGCACACCCTCACCCCAAAATAAGCAGTTCATTTCGCCCACGGCCACCGGACAGCAATTCATTGTCGGCAGCAATGGGCAATTGAGTCCGATCGGACAAATTTATTCGACACCAATGGGTTTGGTTATGCCAACGGCACAACAGCAAGCCGGCACAGCCACGTACGTGCAGCAGAATGCGACCATACAAGTGCAGCAACATCCACAAGCACAACAGCAGCAGCACCAACAACAGTCACAGCCGCAGGTGCAAGTACAGCAGCACGTGGCAGCACAACAGCAACAACAACACCATCATCATGTAGCAATTCAACCGGCCACCGGCGCAATGCATCAACAACAACAACAACAGCAACACTCAAATCAACAACAACAACATATAACCATGCTGAGCTCTGAGCACATCGTTATGGAATCAGCCACGTCGTCTTCGTCAACAACCACGTCATCGTTGACTCCGTCAAGTCGCGGTGGTCAGCGTTCGGCGGCCGCCAGTCCACCGGACACCACCACCCATAGCCCACGCAGCCCAGAGCGCCCACCCAGTCATCGGAGTGGTGGCAGTGATATGGTAGATTGAAAAAAATGATTATGTGTTTGCATTTAATCGATTACTAAACCCATTCCATTCTTTCCATTTGCAGGTGCAATGTGTATCCAGCTCAGAACCGGATGGTGCCGCCTCGCCACAGAGTGCTGACAGTCGGCAGTCTCCATCGACCACGGACGCCGAGAAAGGTACGAGTATGAATGCAAGCTTGTACAATGCTATTTGAATATAAATTGATATCCCTTTCATTTGTGTACCTTATTCATGTGTAACCCAAGATAAGTAATATACATATGTACATATGTAGTATATCTAAAAATCAATAATTTACTCAAAAGGCAACGGGCAAACAAACTTTGAACGAATCTATAAAATTAACAAAATATACTTTATTTTCCTAAATTACTGAAAATTTTTTGGTAAAATTCAACAAACATATCGACCCAAAAATTATAAAACCTGAACGTTGAAACTTTATAGAGTCTGTGGAGACATTCAATACTTTCCATATACATAAGTGTAAAGCGTGAAAGCGCTGCCTTTGTTATAGTAAGTAATACTTTTAGTTTGGAATGAGGCTGGCAGATCGAGAAAACTGCAGGAAATGAATGTCCTCATGGACCAAGTAACTGAACTCCATCTGGTATCGCAATGGTCCAAAGCTGACCTTTGCGTGGCTCATTAGCCGACCAGATTAACCTTACCTTTAGTTAGGTCCAACAACTACTTAGCCTTACCACCATTCCAAGAATCGGACTTATACTTTTCCTCTGAAAGAACGTAAAATCGGTCGACGATTCGATTCTTGATTTTTGAACGCAGTTTCATAGTGAAAGCAACATAATCGCTTGGATGCCGTATACTGTGTCTATTATGTTTCGATGGTGAGCACCAAAAACTTGTTTACATAATGCGTTTCAACATAGTCACGTGAAAACGAGTACCACAGCGGATAGCATGAGAAAAGTCCAAAATCTCATATTAAAAGACCGCGAGAGTATTGAGACAGTGAGAATCTCCGTAAAATTTGATACATGTTAATACCGTCGGCGTGGTAATTACAGCGACAACTCCTCCAAACAATAGTCACAACTATGAAGCCCTTCACCAATATGTTCAAAGCTGTTGAAACGCAAACCGAAGAAGCTTCCGCCTTGTATCGGCCTGGATCCGCTGAAGCAAAAATTGCCCTCCACAGAGAACTACTTTACGGACCTCCAAAAAAAACTCTTTGTCAGTAGTTAAAGAAATTGGAGCAGCACTGTGTGAAGTTAATCGAGTCAAAATGAGACTTGCTTGTGAAATAATTCACCATTTTAGGTAGATTGGGTTTATTGATGAATCGCCAAGATTTCAGCCCTGTGTCCTATATGCCAAAAAAGCATTGTCCTCATCTCACGTAACGGGCAACAACAGGTTTGGAATATCTATGAAATTCTTTATTTCTCGATTTCTTTTGCATGGCCACCACAGCCAGAAGTTTTCGATGGTTTTCAAGCATAAATCGCCCGATACTGCTGCAATTTCACGTTCGATATTCGTTCGATTCGATAGCGATTCCCATTCACATTAACGTGCCAGTCTTGATCATCACGGATGAAGTACGGCCCAATGACGCCGCCAGCCCTCTGCCCCCGGCTCAATTGTTGATCTGATAGAACGATTATGACGACCATAAAATGTACGTAGCGCTCTTAAAGTTGAGGCCACTGACTCCGAATATCGGTAGTAAATTTTAATAATTTCGACTCGTTGTTGGATCGTATATCCTTCCATGATGAAATGGCAAACCTTTCTAAAGTGAAATGTCAAAAGAGCGGGAAAAATATAGCGTCGTTTGCGTCCCTATCGGTCTACTTTTGTAGCGTCCCTAAACCCGTTATCAACAAAGCACCTTGAAGCCATCATAAATTTGCTAAAGCTTCACTTTGCTAAGGTGGTTTACATTTTTTGGCATTTAAACTGAGATTTGCGTTCAACTGAAGAAGAACCAAAAAATTCATATCTGAAAAATCGTGCAACAAACAAAATGTTAATCATGTGACCGGTACTATGATACAAACCCTAAAATTTTCGACGTACAATAGCTTTCAACATATGATTTGGTGTCATAAAAATATGTTACCTAACCTTATTTATCATAAGAGTATCTAAAGTGTGCATTGTGTTACAAGTGCACACCTTCGTCCAGTAAGCTTCGAGGTAGCATAGCGTATACTAACATATTTACAATATCTCGTCACCTTCTACATAAAAACAGCGAAAACGGTATTAAATTCGAATAGCGCGAGCATAAAATGTTTTAAAATGGACACCTAATGCGCTCGTAAAATCGTCTGTTAACCACTTACAATCCACTCGCGCGCCCACGCAACCCGACATGACAGACGCACACCCACACTTGCACATTTTCCAAAAGGCAATAATTCGCTAAAAATCGACATGACAGCGCTTGGACGGGAAAAAGTACAATGAAAGCAATAGAATCGCACAAAAACCAATAAAATATGTATCATGCAATGTCCTTAGGGCATTTTTATGTTACTCTTATAAACACACATACACACATATGTATAAACACATAAGCGGCAAAAATTCGAACATATTTCTGAAGCGCAGCAAAAGATTTGCGGCAGGTGGGGTGAGGTGGGGAACGCTATCACACATTTTATGCTACTCACATTCGATGAAGAAATCAAGACGTTAAACGCAACATTAAATTCCAATCGGCATTTATACGCGCACGCAACCTACTATCCTACCATTCTAAGGGCGCGCTGAATAGGCGCAGACAGCACACAAAGCGCGAGGAGGCAATGCTGAACGGTGGCTGAAAGGCCAAAACACAAAGTGGCAGTAGCGGGTGAAGATAAGCATGAAGCGAAGAATCGTTAAAAATAAGTAGGCTCGTAAATTGTACGCTCTATTAGCAGATGCCACTGCCACCATCCCCACCACCAATGACTAGGCCGTGGAAGCGCAAAAGCTTTGGCTAAGAGCTACATTAAGCCGCCTTCATGCGCAAACGGGCTCAAATTTCTACATACACATGTACTGACACAGTTATTATACGCTTATCCCGGCCGCAATCAACCTCAAATACATTTGACTGCCGTAAAAGTTACATAAGACAGTGAAGAAAGGTGCAGGATCTAAGCGTCTTAGAGGCAAGAATGAAACATCAGCACTTTTGGTTGCCGCACGGATTTGCGATAATTTTCGCTGGCTCATGCTAACAATACCAATAGCATTTTGCCGATACAAACACGTCAGCACACACACACACATAACTTATATGTATACATAGAAATGGAGGTAGATGTACATATGTATGTCTGCGGTGTTTATTTGCTTATATCAATTTATGAATTTTTATAACAGTAAATATTCTCTTTCGCTTCAACGCTCTTCGCCAACACATTGCAACGGCTTTTCAAATAAATTTCCATTTTTTATTTATCCCTCTCTCTTTGCCGCCTGCCGCATCGCCATGGCTACTGTTTGTGCTGCCATCATGCTCAATCAGGACTTGTTATGTCAAGCGCATATCAAACCACAAGCATATACAAGCCGTCAGAAGCAAAAATACGACGCGTACAAACACCGCCGCAGAGCGTGGGCGCAGGTGGCGCTGTTATGAATGCCGGCGGTGGAGCTGGAGCCGGTGGCGTGGGCTTTACCATCACATCAGCCGCGACATCTACAGCTTTGGCCACTACACTTCAGCTACAGCAACAACAACAACAACAGCAGCAACATCAACGTCAGCAGCAACAGCAGCAGCTGCAGCAACATCATTCTCTCCACCAGGACATTGTAATGAAGCCCGATTCGCACGGTAAGTATTCAGTCACACGCCGTCTCCCCGCTAATCAATTGGCGCTGCGCTGTCACATCAGTTACAACTCAAGCATTCGTCTATTTTGTTTTCACTGTTAACAGCGTAAAAGATGAGATCTCATTTTGTATGCACATATTGTTGATATCCTTGTTATCCTTGTTGTAATTGTGAATTGAATTTTTGCGCTCTACTAAAAACCTACTAATAAAGCGAATGGCGAAAATATCACATTTCATAAATAACATTACCATATATAGTAATCTAACACGTATCAATACACACACATTAATACCGAAGTGCTACTAATACACACATACATGCATATATGTATATGTGTTTGGAAATATCCTGACTCACTTTCCTTGTATTTGTTTCCTTAATGTTTAACGGTGATTGGCATATTTTTGTGTTTTTGCTTTATTATTGTATTTGTGCTTATCTTCGTAGCTTTTCTTTATCATAAAATTATATATTATAGCGAAATCACGTCAGATCGCCTTGCGCTAATAACTAATGCATGTCAATATTTAACCATAAAGAAATACAGGTATATGTATTTACATACATATATACTATGTACACATAGATGATTTTTTGCTTTCTTGTAAATCTGTACGTACTCATTTATAATTAACGGTACTCTTAGTGCGGAATCGTTCTGCACACATTGTCTGAGCCGACTTCTAAACATACATATGTATGTATGTAGGTATATCAAAAACGAGATCTTTTTTAGCCTGGAAAGGAGGTGTGAGATTTAGGGCGGTAATTATGTGATTTTATCCTACAATATTAGAAACTAATCTCCAACTCTCTAAAACAAATTTACACATAAATGTTTCTATAGGCATTTTTACTTCTTCTAAACAATAATGTTTCTAGACGAACATAAAACATTAGATCCTGAGTTATAGCTCTCGAACAATTTCAAATATTGCTTTGAAAAAATCACACATGTCGATGACTGTGACTAATAGCGACTCGCAGTAAACATACATATGTATGTATAGTATATGTAGGTTATTACCGACCAAGCATTCTTACTTTGCTGAGGCATCTTTAACTTGAGTAACCTCATTCTCTTTCATTAACCGATTTTCCATAATAATTATTTCCATTTTATGGACAAATTCTTGCGCAACAAATCATTTGGGCACACCTACATCACTTCCAAAAACTCGGACCATATAATCAAACCTGGACTTCCAATCAACGAATCATGCATGGAAACAGGACTATTGCTTTTAAACCAATGCTGTTGGTTTTTGCCTTGTTTGCTGGAGTAAAATCTAGAATATGCAATGCTCTCCATTGAAGAGAGTTTTGCTTAACTACTTTGCCACGCCTTTAAAACATCCTGCTCTTGTACTTTGGCCCCATTTTAATGATTTTTTTTTTTGCAGAAATGCACCTTCTTTCCAGGAAACTACCCACTAAAACATAACAACAGCTGGATGATGACCACGTTAAACCATTGGAATAACATTTTTTTATGTCTTCGAAAGTTGTTTTCGTAGATTTTGTGGTGATCATGTCGAACAAATCTTGACATTTATCTGGTCGATCTATCCATTTCCTTTGACATACATACTTTTGTTTCCTTTTCTTTGACGTACTTTTATTATTTTTTACGGGATTTCTGCAAATGTTATCCCGAGCAGTTTTTATAGCTGAATTGATGCGAACCATGCGGCATTTGGGAAAAAAAAATATTCAATAGTGCGATAAACAAACATTTTCGTAATTTCAGTTTTTTCAGAAGCTCCCCATGAGATATTAAACACTTGTGCCAACGGTTTTTCCAATCTTCGAAGCACTTCAAAAAATCATTTTTTTATCTTCTTCAGCTCCTCCTTCGATGCCGTCTTTATCTCGTCAAGAGAAGCGTAACGTCGTCCTTTCATGGGCCTCTTCAGTTTAGGGAACAAGAAAAAGTCACAGGGGGCCAGATCTGGGGAGCAGGGGCGTTATCGCGGTGCAAAAGCCAATTTTTGTTCTTGCACAAATCCGGGCGTTTCTGGCGGATTGCTTCGCGCAAATTTCGCATAACTTGCAGGTAGTAATCATTATTGACCTTTCTTCCCTGTAGCAAGAACTCATGATGCACCACGCCCCTGCAATCGAAGAAAACTGTGAGCAAACTGTCGCGATACTTTTTGAACATACCTCGTATGCTTCTAAGAAATATGTATAATCTTTGTTGGATTATTTTTGTTTGCAACTCTATACGTGCAACAAAAAGCAGCAGCATAACTCTCTGCACTTAAATGGCACTTATTGCATTAATAATGCTTGAGCAACATAATGTATTCATTATGCATATCCATCCATATCCTTATATAAGTAAGTACGTTGGCAACAAATGTATTTACCAAATAATTTGATCTTCCTTTGAGGTATTGAAAACCAGGCTGCGTAAACATAATAACCAGCAAGTTTTATATTCTTATATATATGTAAATATATGTACATATATTTAAATATGTATTTGTATATATGAAAGTTATATTTACATGTGACGCAATTGTGCACAATAGAGTTCCAAAAGCAAGCTTTCATCCTCAATTACGATTCCACTTTTATTGCTCCCAACATCAATGAGGGCAATATAATACACTTCATCGCTAATGTTTGTATGTTTAAATAATATCCTTCTGTAAATACAATTACATACATAAAACCTCTCTGGAAGTAAATTATTTACCTTTTCAATTACGTTTTGTTTACTGATTTTATATTTCTGCTGAATTAACTCCACATTAGCTACAAATTAAAGCTGTTGTAAAAATTACTAACGGTTCATATTGGAGATTTCACAAGCACAAGCAGCATCGTATTTAATGAATACCTTTAATTTTGATAATTCTGAATTATATAGTCAGCATTATATGATGGGTTTTAACGAATTCCGGGCTTTGTTTTAACGATGGTTTGCAAGGAAATTAGAAATGATATTTCTTCATTTAATTAAATAGTCACTGCCGTTGTGACGTAGTCGATTTATTAGCAACACTTTTCAGCTCAAGAATCTTTAAACCAAAGGCACATTTTTTTGTTTAATATGTAGAACCCCAGTTATGACCAAACAAAAGCTTTTATGGATATTTGAAAATCTGCCGAAATTCACCAATTTAAAAAATTACAATTTGTGATTTTTTCAAGCGAAAATAACTGCAAAACTCAATAACGATTTACATTTTTCGAATTACTTACATAGATTTGTAATAATCGTACTAAAACATAAAAAAATCATTTCTACCGGCTTTGAAGATCGTGATCTCCTAAACCTATATGTTTTCGATCAAATAATTGCTGGATGTTTGAAAATCTTCCAAATTTTTTTAAACGAAAATAACTGTAAAAACCCGAAAAAAATATCTAGAAAACTCAGTAATAATTAACAGTTTTCGAATATCTTGCTTAAATTTGTGAGAATCGGTAAAAAAAAAAATAATTTCTTTGGAGAAATCGAGTGTAAAGCATTCTGAGCGACGTTCGTAGCCAGCGCGAACCGGGTTTGAAGTCAGCAAATCATTTTGGGGCATATTTATATACTACATTATATAATACTACTATGAGCAAAAAAATAGTAAGACTTTGTTCATAATTTTAAAATTCTTAATTTATTCTTCAAAATCTATGTGGTTCTCCTCAAAGTAATCCCTCTTGGCTCCAATTCACTTATGCCAACGTTTTTTCCAATCCTCGAAACAGTTCTTAAAGTCAATTTCCGGAATAGCCTTCAATGCACGTTGTGATTCACGTTTAATGTCTGCATTATCGTGGTGCTAAACTCAAGAGTTGTCGGCCCATAATTAACGACGCATAACACTCAAATAGTATTCCTTCTTTACAGTTTGACCGATCAGAAAGAATTCGAAGTACAACTCGATAATCGAAGAAAGCTGTCAACATAACCTTGAGTTTTGATCTGCTTCGGCTCTCCTTTGCCACGATATTGAATCGTAATATGTACGTTTCATGATATCTTGGTAGTTGGAAAGCATTGTTTCACAGAAGTTAACATGCCACTGTTTTTCGAAGAAATTAGTGATTTGGCAACCAATCGTGCTTTCACTTTTCTTAGACTCAAATGATCCTTCAAAATGGTTTTCATTGATCCATTGAAGTCAGTAAGAACTCTGACTGTTAATCGTCGATAATCAAACAGCAATTCCTTTATTTAATTGACGGGTTGATCATTTGTTGATGTTGATGGCCGTCCCGGACGTGGTTCGACGTTCGTTCTCGACCCTTTCCGAAGCGCTCTTTTACGAACATTTGTTCTAATTTTTGGTGCGCGGCTAAGTCCCTTAGATTGTCACATAATTAACGCTCTCGTTTATAATCATAACATATTTTATATTAACTATAAAAGTTCCGGCTTTTACTCCATCCGATTATAACTGTATATATAAATAATAAATATCTGTAGGTAAAAGAAATTGCGATAATTTACCTATACAGTTACATACATAAGTATACCTCGGGCCTACTTGCGAAAATACTGTCATTTTTTAACATTTCGGGTACACTTCAACCACTCAAACTCAAACCACTCATACTTGTGATTAATAAAATGGCTAATGGCTTTACTACACATATTACAACACCAACAAATATATATGTATATAAATTCAGTTTAATATGTCTAGCTAAACAAGAGGCTACTGGTGATGGCTTTCGAATAAAGAGTAAAATTTCGTGTTTCGCGCCACTTACATTCATACCTCATCTGTCTGTCGATTAACTGAAATTAATATACCATCACATCATATGCTACGATGAGTTGATATAACAAGACTCTATGCACTTAACTCAGCCATTAAAAATCATCGAAAAATAATTATTAACGATAATTAGGTTCACATTTGCTGAGAGTATAACTTGTTTTAAATAAACTCATCAATTCGTAGAGTCACCAAGAAACTCGCCAACAACCACAACTAAAACAACGACCACACCACCACCACTTACAGTCAACAACCTAGCCAACCGTAAATCGCCACAAAAGTCGCCAAACAAACTGTTACGCGGTCGTGCCACACGCACCGCACGCACCACCGTCAACAACATCACAGAATTGGCTGCTGACAGCACCGCGGTGCCGGCAACAGCACATATTACAACAACATCGGCAGCGGCAGCGGCAACGATAGCAACAGCAACACACACGTTTGCAATTGGCGAATTGATTTGGGGTCCATCGCGCGGTTATCCCGCCTGGCCGGGTAAGGTGGTGAATGTGGAAACGGATGAGCAATCACAAACCGCTAATGGTGAACCAGCCGTTTGGGTGCAATGGTTCAGTGGTGGGGGTCGTATCATAACCGAACTGATAGCGATCACTTCGTTACACAGTCTGTCTGATGGTCTGGAGGCGCATCACAAAGCGCAAAAGGATACCAGAAAGTGAGCACTTACCATAAGTTAGTTTGTAAAGGTTTATTACGGCACCTAGCATACGAAGTTTATAACGCGTGTTTTATAAACAAATATCCAGTTTTAAGATTTTAACAGTCTACTAATTAGGGTAACTATAATACATATAAGTGTGATTTTGACATTGGAAATGAAATTCTCGTTTCTCCTAAATATGCCATAAAAATCAAACTGATACTCACCGTTCCTGAATACCTTAAGAAGTGACGAGAATCCTAAGCGTAGCGCTACTTGTAAACCCGACAATCATGAAAAAGAGGTTGGCGAAGGCTTCAAGATACAATTCGAAAACTATTTTAGTAAAAAACGGAAGTTCCATTCTCATCTGTCGAAATACTTAGATTATTTTGGTAAAATACAAAAGAAACTTTAGAACACTTTCATTTCTCATTCGAGGAATGTTTAAAATCTTACTTTTGTGGATTGTACATAATTGTTTCCCATTTAATTTCAATTTCGAGAGAGTTTGAGAAAACACGTTTGAAAATTCAGGTGTGTAGGTCCCGCGCTCTAAAGACTTTACTTTCTCACACCTATATCTTTCCAACTACGAGTATATAATTTCGGAGAATTACTTTATGACCACTTTCTACGAATGCTCTTGAATAGATTTATGCAAAAAAATCGATTTTTTTAAACCGCCACAGGGGATGACCCCCTTAGTAACAAAGAAATCGTACTTAGTTTACTATATAATTTTACTCTGAAACCGAATGCATGCGGTAGTCTCCGAGTAATATCGTTGCCCGATTTGAAAAATTTCATAAAAACGTATTTTAAGCCTTACATACAGACGCTGACTAATCTCAAGGCATCAACATAGAAAAATGTGTTTGCTTTCTAACAATTGAAACATCATGTATTTTAATCGATGTTTTTGAAAGTTCTAGACTGGTAAAGTGGCAAAACATATTTTGGACAGATGAAAGTAAAATCGTTCTTTATGGACGCAGAGGTTCGCGGCAATATGTGTATCGCCCACCGAAGACTAAATACCACGCTAGATACACTGCCAAAACCGTAAAACGTACAAGGTCAAAAATTTTAGTTTGAGCCCATTTATCGACACTGTCATGGATCAACATGTTTACGTGTATATTTTGCATACCGCAGTGTTGCCTTATGCAGAATACATAATGGCTCTAAAATAGGTCTTATAGCAGGATAATGACCCGAAACATACGAGTCGGTTAGCCAAGCAATGGTTTCGTAGCAAAGGGATTCAGGTCATACCTTGGCCTGCGCAATCGCGAACTTTGAATATTGAAAGATTTTTTGGGAGAAAATACCTAAAACCCTTCGTGAAGGACTAGTTAACTCTATGCCGCAACGCTGTAAGACAGTTTTAGCTAATAGGGGCTTTTCGACCAAATAATGAAATCCATTTCTGTGTGTCTAAAGAAAATTTATAGATTTAGAAGTATGACTTTATTTTGAACAACGAATTTCCGAGAAATTTTAGTTTTATTATCGTTATTGCAAAACTTGGCGGTTTTATATATATAAAAGCCATATAATATGTAAAGTAAATGTTTCTGTTATGTTTTTACAAGAAATTCGTATATTGACTTCTTAGAACTATTATTATTTTAAACACAGCTGTATACACGCGAACGAGTTCCTTAATTTTTGAGGTATCGATCTGAAACTTGCCATACCATACCATACAAACTACCCGATCAAAATGAAGTTCTTGCATGGAAACTCTTGTAGTTGTTAGCGGTATTACAGCTTCGGTGCAGCCGAGAATTATTTTTTTCTTGTTATAAAGAGTAAATTAAAACCAAAGTCCAGAGAACAAAAAAGTCCAACAGTTTATTGTCTGTTTGGAATTTATAATATTTTTTTCTCCGAGAGCGATATTGTTATTATATTACAGAAAAACGTTTTGAAACTTATTATAATTATTTAAGTATTTTTTAGCAAATTATTTTTAATTGCACTCAATGTTGTTGTAAACGTAAAGTATTTAAGTAAGAGGACCGGAATGCTGCAAAATTATAAAATTTTATTATTTTGTATTTTTTTATTTTTATTTTAATATTATTAAAAAAAATTTTGATTGCCACTTGAAGTAGAATTATTTATTTGCTTCTTACTGTATTTTTTAGTAATAACATTTGTAGTTTATTTTTATTTTTACGAAGTTGAATGCACTTTTTAGTTAAATTGTGAGCTTTTTCAGATTTTATAAGCAAATATGCGAACACTAAATTCAAAAGTTTTATTTATGAAATACGGACTATGCATAGCTTAATATTATTTTCCTTATTCTAGTTTAAAAATTACAAAATAACTGTTTACTTTCTTATTAATTGATTTTTTCTTTTTTTTATTAATTTTTCTACTCCTTCCAATCCGCTGTTTACGTGTCATGTAAATATCTGTCTATGTGTGTTTACATGTTGAATGTATCCAACTCCACACCAACAACAACAACAACAACAATAAATTGTCATCAATTGTCTACAACAACAAATAATCCCACCACCAAATATCCCCAAAACGAATCAAAACAACACACTCCACACATTTCCCCATGTGGTGCGCCACAAAATTACAAAAACAAAACAAAAAATCACAAATTCATACACAAAAAGGAGCCGAAAATTGAATTCACAACTCGAGCGTGCCATTCAAGAAGCAATGACCGAATTGGATCGTATTTCAGCTACTTCGACAACAACAACATTTGTGAATGCAACAGCCGCCAATAAGCAATTGCAGCAGGCAACCGCCTCGTCGACCACGAGCACAACACTCAACAACAACGCGAACAGTCCCAATCGCAATAAGCGCCACAGCAACACCATGCAGCGTCTACACAATAACAACAACAACCATAATAGCACTACTGGCAGCGCTGCAGCCACAGGCAACGGTGGTTATGCAATTGTGCCAACATCTGGTGGACCCACACACGCCATATCCACCACCACCAGCGCGCAGAACAGCTTCGGCGCACCACCACCAACAACAGCAACAGCACCACGCAACAAACCAATACGCATAGCGCCAGCACCGGCCCCCACCGGCGCTTCACCCAACAAAGCAACAAGCGGCACTGCAGTGGCGCTCAACCACGCGCAGGCGCAGTCGGCACAACAAGCCACCACGCAACAGCTCTCGGCGCTGGGCAAATGACACGGGGAGTCGTGCGCACAAGTCTCATGGTCCATGCAAACCTACACGCTTGTCATACACAACAAATAGCTGATGGGCGCCGGTAAAGATGCGGAGCAATGAGTGGTAAACGCCGACGTAGTAAATGGCGGTGGAAAAGGTTGAGCGAAACAACGTGCCCAGCAATGTCCGTTGAGAGCAGCATGCGACTTTGTGCTGGCTCGGAAGGCAATCTCTGTGGCTGCAGTGAGGTAGTAAAGGAATTGAGCAACGCATTATGGCACACATACATACGTAAATGTATGTAGCGTTTACGCATGAATGCGTATAAAAATAATCATAAAGAATATGAAATGAAAGAAAATAAAATATATTTATATGTATTTTACATATAAAAATTCAATATGTATATGGGTATATGTGTTAATGCATATAAAATTATGTATGTATGTTAATGCTTTTACATATACATATTTACCATACATATGTGGTATATGCGGAGCTACTAAACAGTTTTATATACATACATACATATATAGTGATAAAAATAAAAATAAGTGAAATGTTAATTTTCCTGAATTTGAATATTTCCATTGTAATAACAACTTCGAAAAGCTTCATTATTTTGAAAAATCATATTTCTCCTATGATAAGCGATAAAATGAATGTTATGGAAATACTTTTATGCTTTTATGAATTTGTAAAGATTTAGTTGTTGCAACAAATTTCGTTAAACCTTCTTATAGTTATAGTGTATAGTTTAAGCGCAACCAATAAATAAGTATGTTTCTTTAAGAACATAAAAAACACAAATATTTAAGGTTATTTAAACAATAAAATCCCTCTGTAATAGTATTTTATGAATTGTAATTGTACAAATTAAAAGCAGAGTTATAAGAAATACTTTGTTCGTTAGTTATTGACTTTAGTGTGTAAGTTGAATGTAAAATGTAAGTTTAAAAATTAAATAATATATTATTAAAAACAGAAATATTTTCTCTTAACGCTTTCCATTGAGGCGTTCAAAACGTGCTAATGCTTGCAAAACATTACAAAATATTACAAAACAAAAAAGAAACTGCTAACACATTATTTTTGCTTTCAATAAATATTTTAAGCACTATAAAAGGCAAAAACAAATATATTTTTTCAATAATGCCACAATAGAATTTCAGTTAATGCTAATGACAATAAACAAATGAAGAGATAAATTATTATTTGAATATATACAAGCATCATAAATACATATAGCTACAAAAAAAGAAAACAATTAATATACTTTTTGTTGCAACAAATATATACATTTATGGCTAAAAAAATATGATAGACACAAAAATACGTAAAAAAGCTATGAATAGGTGAGTAATATATTTTTTAGCAATAGTCCTGAATTATTTACATAAGTCTTGTTTTGAAAATTTAACATTTTATATTATGCAAATCTTTTTTGTTTATAAATACATTGTTTTTGTTGCATTTTTATTTAGTTTTACACAAATTAACATAAAATATTTAGCATTAAGCCATTAAAGAAGCTTAGAACAGTAAAAACATAGTTATAGTTGAAAAAATAGTAATATGCAGTATCAATAAATAAATTTAACAGAAAAATTAATAATAAAATAACAAAAATAGAAACAAAAAACAAAAAACAATTAAAAACAATAGAAATGAGTAACAGAAAATAATAATAAAACAATAAAAATAGAAATGCGAAATACAAATATAAAAATAAATGTATTTAAGATGCTAATAATCAAAATCAATGGTTAATCAAATGCTATAGTACACAATTAACAAATAAACACAGACAAAATATTTGGGGTTTTATACGCCGATTTACAAACATCCATACAACATAAATGCGAAAACATAGATTTTTGGCATAAAACGCGCAGAAAAATAATGTTATAGACGAAGAACTTAAGCAAAATATTATTTTTTTTATTTTACATTTATGTGCACAACTTTAATTTTGCTTTTTGCTGCAATAATTTTTTACTGAATAAATCATTAAAATGTTTCGTTGACATCTTTTATAAAAATATCCTAAAAATTCTAATGTTTTGTGCATTTGTTTTTATTATTTTTGTTGCATTTATATTAATTACTAATTTTCTTTTAATTTGGCTACATATACAAATAACTCTCAAAATTGTGCACGCATCACACACAAATCGAGCAACTAATAAAAGTTCATCCATTTTCCACTGTACACATTTGATAAAACTTTTCTTTTTTAAGAAGCCACTAAAAATCTAATTTTACGACAATGTATTTATGCATATATATTTAAAAAAGAAATCAATTAGTAAGTACATGTTTACATACTTTGCTAGTATTTAATAAATTTGTTGTTATTTTTTTAGTATAGTTTTTTAGATGTTCATATACATATATGCTTCAAAATATATAAATCACGACAACAAGCACAATAACAATTATGGCTAAAACATTTAATGTGTCATTACTAAAGATTCTTAGCAAGCAAAAACAAATAAAACAAAATAGTTACAATAAAGCAATTGCGACAAAAAACAAAACATAATTAACTTGTATTAGTGCGTATGCAAGCAAAAAAGAGCAAAGAAACAGAATAATGTATAGAATATCAAAGAACATTAAATAAATTATTAATCTCAAAATATGCAATTAATCCAAAAATTTGTGTTTTTCTTAAAATGTGTGACGCTTAAATTATTAATAGCGGAACTATCATCAAACAACAGTTTTCTTTATATTCCATTCTACATTTAAAAACGACCAAGAGATGTCGCACAACATTGATACACAGTGTTGGCAAGAATGTTGATATACAGAGAAGGTGCGAATGTTAAATTAGAGAATATTAATAAATAGAGACGACACAAATGTTAGCTGCACTTAAAGGTAAATTATTATGAGGGAACATCGAAAAAGCGCAGTTTCGAAAATGCCATTACACCACGGCACGAACATGTATACATATTTATGCACAGATGGCTTTTGGCGTACATATCAACGAAAATTAGAGTAACAAACAGAAAATAAATTGAATTATTTGAAAAAAATGTTAATAATGAGGGAAATGATAATAAAAGTTAAATTAAGGAATATTTTAATAAAAAAGGTTTATAAATTAAAAAACTTATGTTTGTGAAAGGATTTCAAGAAATTGTGCTAAGCAAACAGCACCACAGATGATATCTGGACGAAGAGTCTAGTGTGTGAACTCAAAGAGACATCGTTATTTATTTGTTTCAAATAATCAATTTGTATATGAATATTCTCAAAATTGCTTTTTTTATTTGCTTCATTACATGTTGCCGACAAGCTGCTTTCTCTCGACGATGCTTATTCCCGGCTTCACAGTCCACACTTAAGTTGTGCTTAAGAAAAAGCAGGAAATAGTGTTTTACAGCTCAAGTTATGCTGAAGTACTGATAGTGAGGACTTAAGCAGTGTTTAAGTAACAACTGATTTTTGTTTTGAATTGTGTTGCATTTTCAGTTATTTGTCAAAAGAAGAATAATAAGATATGAGAAATTTTTTTTTGGAATCGGATTGGTATTTCCACCAGTTTCAATAGGTGCTCCGACTCGCTAGCGGTGAAATTCGAAGTTCTTTTGTTGTTTTCGTCCATTTTCGATATAACTTTCCTCGCAAATTTATGTATTGTCTGTTATAATTTAAATATTGTAAAAGGTATGTTGCACATAGCGTTGCCATATATCATAATAAAATTAAGCATTGACATTATCGCAAACGACTACTCAATCTGCTATGTCTTTACATTCTCTGGCTTAGCTAAGATTTTATTTGGGCACAACTTAAGTATGGACTGTGGAACCGGACATTAATATCAGAAATTGAAGTGTTTTCTGATGTTCATTTCAGAAATGAAAAGTGACAACGCTGGCCATGCCCACTCACAATATTTTGTAATTCGATACAGTCACAAATTTATAAAATTGAGATTTTAAATTAGAGACAATTTTTGTGAGTTTCGACGATTTTGTAATTTAAACTGCAAAGTGACAGTCCTAAAAACTCTCAATTGAAAACGAACAGGTCTAACATTTCATTATTTAGAGATGTATTTACACTTAAATGAAAATAAATATGTCGATAACAAGTATTAAATTTTCTATAACATTGTCAAAATGCATAATTACCAAAAGAATAAAAATATGTGTTGACTTTGTTTCAGAGTATTTAGGAAAATTGAAGTGAAATTGATATATTTTTAACTTTTTCGATTTTGTGACTAAACACTAGAGACTGTGTTGTGAATAGTAACTAGTCACAAATTGAGACTTTACATCAAAATGTCTCAAATAGTGAGTAGGGACTGCTTACAGAATTCCGCTATTAAAATCTCAATTTTAGAGACTTGTGACTATATCCCATTACAGAATCGATCGCTCGGCAAATAAAAAATGTGAGTGTCGAGTTTTTTACCACCTAGCGTAAACGCTCAAGAAATTTTTCAGAAAAATTACAATATTTTACAGCCAACTTTATTTCTTAACACCCTATCAAAATCGCGTTTTCGAACGCTTAACGTTTCTAGTGCTTTTATTTAGGTATGTGCCATACAAATTTTATGGGCATGAAGAATTATTAACAGTAATAACACTCAAATTACTGTCAATAATTCTGATTTCGATTGATAAGACTGATTTCGACACTAAATATTAAAATATATTTCGAGTTTTCTTTACATCAATTCTGACACTTTTTTCCGCAGTTTCATAAAACGATATGGCTCCCTCTATGATCAATTCCATCATTTTGTTATTGCTGTGAATCTATTACTTTTTTCTGTTCGCTTGCAGAAACAGCTGGTTCTAATAAATGTTAAGCAAGTAAACATTTTTCGCACAGCTGCTTTGTAGTACTTTTTCACAGGTATATTGTGGATTTTCACCCCTATAAAAGAAGTCACTTTTAATAAAATCATTTAGAAAGTGAAATAAATTAAGTCACAACAGTTGTGAAGTTTAACACGTCAAAATGGGTAACCAGCTGGTGGGTATAGCCCCATCCCAAATATACCCGATGGATCATTATTTTTCTGGTGCGGAAATTGTTTTCGAATCAAAGTAAGTGTTCATGCAAAAGGATTTTAAAAATACAAAGTAATTAACCATGCAATTATTATCTTCAATAAATTTGTGTACAGCATGGGCAGTACGCGTTTCTTCAAAGTGGCCAAGGCAAAATCAGAGGAAGGTTTAGTGGTGGTGAAAGTGTTTGTGAGGCATGATCCTACTTTACCACTAGAGTATCACAAAGAACGTCTTGAATACATAAAAAAGTCCCTATCAAATGCTGTTAATTGCTTACCATTTCAGAGAGTAGAGGTAAGTGCCATAATAACAATAACAAATCTTTGGTAGAATTATTGGGCGTGTTTAACATTATGTTTGTTTTAATTAGTTAACTGATAAAGCCGCATACATAACGCGTGAATATGTGAAGCACAGCTTGTACGACCGTGTATCCACGCGCCCCTTTCTCACAACGCTTGAAAAGAAATGGATCACTTTTCAAATACTTTGTGCATTGAACCAATGTCACAAGCAAAAGATCTGTCACGGTGACATTAAGGTTGTTAAACAAACGCTTTGCTTATATACAAATATATGTAAATCAATAATTTTTAATTTCGTTAGTTGGAGAATATATTGATAACTTCCTGGAATTGGGTTTTACTCTCCGATTTCGCATCCTTTAAGCCAACATACCTCCCCGAAGACAATCCCGCCGATTATACTTATTTCTTTGACACCAGCAGACGCCGCACCTGCTACATAGCACCTGAGCGTTTCGTCAAAACATTCTCGTCTGACGATGCTGAAGGCTACGGCGCTATGCTACCCACTGACTCACTTGTGCGCCTAGGGCCATATATTTCAGATAATACGCTGGTGCCCTCTATGGATATATTTTCCGCAGGGTAAGTATATCATACATAGTAAACTATGCAAAATTTTCAAATTACTTTTATATTTTTACATTATTCAATTTTAAAATTATTTAGTTTAATTTGCTGAAAAAAAAAATAATTTAATATTTTTAAATAAATTTAATATTCTAAAATTAATTTTAGTTGCGCACTGTTGGAACTGTGGACTGAGGGCACAGCACCGTTTGAACTTTCTCAGCTACTTTCATACCGCAGCGGCGAAAATGAACTTGTGTACAAGCATTTAGAGAGCATTGAAAACGAACACCTTCGTGCTCTACTCGGTTCCATGATCAACTTGAATTCAATGTACAGAAAAAGTGCTGAAGACTATTTAGACGAAGAACGTGGGCGTCTCTTCCCCGAATATTTTTACTCATTTCTGCAATCATATTTGCAAATGTTCTCTTCTTCGCCAATAATGTCGCCAGATGATAAAATCTTACGTTTACATTCCGATATTGGGCACTGTATAAAAGTATTGACAAATGATCCGAATATAACACCGGATGTTGATGAAAAATCCGGTGCCGGTGAAAAGATGGACAACTGCCAACGATTACCAGCCGAACAGGATGGTTTGATTTTGATAATTACAGTTGTAACCTCGTGCATACGCGGCCTAAAACAATCAAACACAAAAATTTGTTCACTGGACATTCTCCATAGATTATGCAAATACACCACTTCAGAAACGATATTGGATCGTATATTGCCCTATATTGTAAGTATGAATTCGCGATTATGAGTAAAAACCGTGTTGGATTATTTCAAGAATATTATTTTAACGCTTAACAGCTTCATCTGGCGCAATATGCGACATCAAAAGTACAAGTTCAAGCCATTGAAACGCTAACTTCGTGTCTTAGCATGGTCAAACAAATACCTTTAAGTGACGCTAATGTCTTTCCCGAGTATATTTTGCCCTCGATAGAAAAATTATGCAGCGAACCCAGCGCAGTTATTGTACGCGTGGCATTTGCGCGAAATATTGGTATGAAAACTCTATCAATCAAAGTAAAAATTTCTTCATTTATCATATTTCTTCATTCACAGCCAAATTAGCGAAGATTGCTATTTATTTTCTCGAAGAAACACAACGAAATGCCCCAAATGATATGCCCGCGCGCAGATACGAGGCCGAATTGAACGCCTTACACGACATAATACAACAAAATGTGCTAAGTCTGCTGACCGATTCGAAGCCAATTGTCAAGCAAACTCTTATGGAGTCAGGCATTTGTGATCTGTGCGGCTTCTTTGGCAAGGAGAAAGGTTTGTTTGCATCTTTTGTTAAAAAAAATCATATATTTAACACCTTTTGGGAAAATTTCGCTCATATTTCCAGCTAATGATATTATACTGTCACATATAATGACATTCCTGAATGATGAAGACAAAAACCTGCGCGGATCTTTCTATGATAATATCGCCGGTGTAGCTGGTTATGTCGGTTGGCAGGCCTCAGATATACTTGTGCCACTATTGCATCAGGGTTTCACGGATCGCGAAGAGTTTGTCATTAGTAAGGCCATACGTGCTATTACGATACTCATCGAATTGGGTCATATAAAAAAGCCCACCATCACTGAGATTATTAAGGAAACGTGTTGCTATTTATGCCACCCGAACTTGTGGATACGCCATGAAATTTGTGGCATGATTTCAACAGCGGCACGTACCCTGAGTGCCATAGATGTACAAGTGAAGATTATGCCGGCCATTAAGAGATTCCTGAAAATACCGCTGATACAAGTGGAAAAGCCCGATTTGTTACTGGACTGCTTGCAGCCACCAATTCCGCAACAAATCTACGATAGTATTATAAGGTTATATATAAAGTATATGCAATGATAATGTTGACTGATGGTGTTATATATTTTTAGGTTTAACGACATACAAATGTTGGTGAATGAACTGGAAATTCGAGCCATCGCCCGCAATAATCCCCGAGCTCCATTACAGCCGCAACACGATGAGTCTAGCCAAGCTTTAAGAAATGTAAGATATGTTTAGATATTTACCATTAGTCAACTTGGTAAGCGCTAAGTTCACAGCGGTGTTAATTATATAGTTTAGTTTCTAGCTACAATATGAAGCCGTGTGGTGGGTGGGTGATAAGTAGAATCTGCAAAAGTCTCGAACAGAACTTCTACTTATAACTAGCGTTCCAACTTTGCAACTTGCCCTTTTCTACCAATATTAAAGAAAATATCCACTCTATTTTGTTATATAGACACAATATCTTGAAAACAGCTATTTTTTCAGCGATCTGGCGATTTGCCACAAAGTTTGTAGCATCCAGAAGGAAACGTCGAAAACCCATTAATACATATGTACATATATATATATATATACAAATGATCAGCGTGACGAGCTGAGTGGATTAGCCCATGTCCGTCTGTCTGTCTGTATACACACGAACTAGTCCATCAGTTTTTGAGATATCGGTCTGAAACATTGCACACGTCATTTTCTCCCCAAGGATCCGCTTATAGTCGGAACCGCCGATTTCGAATGACTATTGCATATGGCAGTCTTACAAACTGAACGTTTAGAATTAAGTGCATGTATGGTAAACTTTCCATTTGACGAGATATCTTCATGAAATTCGCCACGTATTATTGTACAAGGTAGCGGTTCAATCCCTTAAAATCGTGTATCGAGCGACCGATCAAAATCAAATTCTTTCATAGATGGATGATGGATTTAATCCGGCCAAGGGCTGTTATTGCGGAGATCTAACTAAAGCGGGGTAAGATCGATAAGTCTTAAAAAATCGAGTTCTTTTGTGGAAAACGTGTTTACTTGACAAGAAAAACTCACCAAATTTCACATCTCCGAACATATTATTCAGAAAGGTATTATAGCTTCGGTGCAGCGTAAGTTTACGTTTTTTCTTCTTTTATACTGCCAAACGGTTCTACAATTTACAATTAACAAAGTAATGGTACCTGAGGAAGTGGACTCTTTTCGAAATTTTGTGATCTTGTGCGCAGCAACGCTTTATTATAATATTGTTATGTTGTAATTTCCTTAGCTTTTCTGTCGCTTAACCTCTGAAGGTCTCAATGACTTAGTGGAAATGCAGCTGCTAGCCTTCAAGCCTTACTTATTCAAGCTAAAGCATAAATCACAGCAAGAAGTTGATGAGCCGACCTCCGGTAATGGACGCATTGTGATCACACGCAAAAATGTAGTATGCCACGAATACCCATTAGCTGATAAGCTCTCCAAATCGCCACAGGAAACACGTAAGATATTTCAGAAATTTTCTATTCTACTAGTTTAAAAGGTTTAGGCTAAAATGTATGCGCTGCCCATTGCAGGTGCAAATGAAGGCATTCTGCCTGCTGCTGCATCACCTGCAACCGAGGTGGCTGTAACGTCGCTCGGCGGTATAGCTGGCAGTCCACCGACTGGCATTACGATGCTTGGTGGCACACCTCATCCGACGGCAACTGTAAGCGCCGCCACTTCGCTCGGAGAGTATACAATGCCCGAACGCAACTATTGGCAGGGTATGCACGCCAAGCAATGCCTTTCAAATATTTACTTACGTTTATGTAATTATGAAAGAATTTAATATATTTTGTACCACCGCAGAACGCTCGTCGGAGTGCCGTAAAGATTTGGACGCTCTACGTATTACATTTAAAAATCGTTACAGTATGTTAGCGTTTTCACAGCACAGCCACAACGAGAGGCTCAACTCAGTTTATCCGCAAGGTTGGTCACTAAATGGCACTATGATAGCTCATCTGCATGAGCATTCAGAATCTGTGATTAAGATGACATCGTTGAAGCCGCACGGCGCCATTTTTGCCAGTGGCAGCATTGACGGCACAGTGAGACTTTGGGACTGCAATAAACTAAACGGTAATCAGGGCATCAATCGATCACGGCAAGTGTACTCGGCCAATACGCCAATTTACGCGCTGGTCGCTTGTGATGGCGGCCAGTCGTTGGCCGTCGGTGGCAAAGATGGTAGCCTGCTTATAATGCGAATAGACAGAAATTCCTCAAAAATGACATTACAACAGGCGTTGCATTTAGACGAAGGGTAAGCGGTCTAACATATGTACATATAATAACATTTTCAGTGCTCTATAATTATTTTTATAATTTTATTTTATTAGCGAAAACAGCGATGGCCCTGTGGTGGATATGCAAACCTACGACCAAAGCGTTATTATCTATGCGACTGTGTATGGCGGCATTGTTGGTTGGGATACGCGCGTACAAAAGCCCGTCTGGCGTTTAGAAAACGAACTGCAACACGGTGTCATAACTACGATTTGTGTCGATTCGGCTGGCTCGTGGCTAGCCACCGGCACCAGTGGTGGCAAGCACATTTGCTGGGATCTTCGTTTTCGCCTGCCAATCGCCGAAATTAAGCATCCAAATGGTTCGCGTATACGTAAGGTGGCCTGTCACCCCACAGAGCCCTCATACCTAATTTCGGCCTCACAATCGAACAATGAAGTGTCGCTGTGGAACATTGAAACCGGCCATCGCCAAGCAGTATTGTGGGCTAGTTCCACACCCGTGCTATCAAACATTCAAATGGTTAATTGTTGCAGCAAACAAATTTGAATTACTACAACTTAATGTTTTGTTTTTTTTTCTTCAGAGCGAGACTTCAACTTCATGTGGCCTGCTAAGCGGTGTAGTTGACAAATCGCCATTCTTACTAACTGGTAGCTCAGATCAACGCATACGTTACTGGGATCTAAATGAGCCCAAAAACTCGTCTCTCAAAGTGCCCGCAGCTAAAGATAATCTGGAAGACGTTTCATTCACCTACGAGTACATAATTCATATAAAATATTTTTATTTTTAACCTGACTAATTATATGCTACTTTCTATAAATTCAGCTCGCAAATCATAGACGGCAGTCAAGTAATTTATGAACAAAAGCATAAATTGAACAATCCAACGGGTTTGAATACGCCAGGCTGTTCAATGGAGGAAAATCCTCGTTCCGGCCCAGACATGCCCTCGCCATGTCATCACGACGCTATAACCGATTTACTAATGTGTAAAACTGACAAAGGGCAGATTTATGTGGCCTCCGCTGCCCGTGATGGTGTTATCAAGTTGTGGAAGTAGACATAGTTATATTATTTATTTGAAAACAACTTATTTTTTTTTATAATATATCAAAAAATGAGTTGTATAAGCTTAAAATATTTTATATATAAGCAAGTGCATATATACGTGTATATATTAACATGTGCGTATGCCTGTGATTTGTCATTTTACTTACATACAAATATGTACCCATTTCAAATTCTTGTGTTTTATACATGCAATATATACTGACGTTTTGTAACTCATTTGATTATTTTTTTGTTCTGAAAATATTAAGAAAAGTGCATAAGTCTAATAAAATATGCAAATGATTTACTATCGATACAAATAATTTATTGCTTTTTTAATGCTGGGATAGGACGGGATAAAACTTTGCACGATTTGTGAAAATTCGCCCTACACCCCATATAACTAGCAAGCCTTATGTCCCTGAAGGCACTTCCCTTTGCAAAAGTACAAAATGTTCCCTTACACCCGAACTTAGACCTTCCTTACTTCTTTTTCTTGATATATCTTTTTGAAATTTGGCGCAGATTATGGTTATTGTTGTTGTTCTGGAAATCTGTCGAGTTGGCAGTCCTTGGGTGGATAAAAAATCCAAGTCCGTTCCGGTTTCGTGGAAGCGACTATTGAGGGTCGAAGATTATGGTCTAAGACATTGGCACATTCTCCGAAGTGTTGTTATAACGGCAGAGTTCTGCCGAGCTCACAGTCCTTGACCGTATAAAAAATGATATTTGCACAGATCTGCATTGGGAACCGCAAAGAAAAAATTCCACAGTCGTTATTTGGATGAAAACAAATGACCTTATAAGTTTATTTATAGTAGGTATACGAAAAGACATCACTAATTGTATCCTTAATAAAACTAGAACAATGAAATGTTGAATTCCTTCATAATAATTAACATAATTAATGTTTCTTTTAAACGATTTTTGACATTATGACAATTTTATTAGAAGCTAATTGTATCATATATAAAACAATTAATTGAAAAACTAGTACAAAACTGCAGTGGATTTCTGTGCCGTTACTAAGCCTAATACACATATTATTTTCGTCTATGTTTATATTCTAGTCACGAGTACGAAGACCCCACACTGATGTGCGGCGTGTGCCCACTGTCGGTCTAGCCACCGAACTATGTATGAATTTATTAATACCTATATTGGGAAAGTTTTGCTCTAGCAATTCCATTCCAGTCTCTGAGAGCATACCAAATATGTCGAGATAGGTTAGTGTGGGCAAGTTGTTTAGCTCCCTAAAACAATAGCAATTGTAAGTGTTCGGCATTCATTATTACAAACATATGTACTCACATATAGGCAGAGGCAGGAATAAGATAGCAGCGCGAAAGTGACAAGTATTCAAGCATTTTAAATCTGCAAATAATGTTAATGACATTGCCGGTCAATGCAGTGCAATCGGAAAAATCGATTTCTAAAAGTTGTGGACATCGTTTAGCTAAGCTTGCCACATCTGCAAATAGCAATGGCAAAAATATTAGACACTAATTTTCAAATTATTAACCGCTTCGTATACTATATTGCGAAAACTTACGAGAATCGTACAATGTTTTACGACAACCTGCCATATTTAATCGCAAGAGATTTGGTGTAACATTTGTTACCACCGATGTAACGGCATCTACAGACAGATTTGTCCAAGAAATATTTAGGCTGTTTATATTTTTCAATGATTCCATTATCTTGCGCACGCTCCACGCCTCCAATCCGATACACATGGCTAGGTTTAGTGCCTCTAAGTTGGTATTCTTTGCTATTTCATTGCAGATTTCATCGTTAATTGGTACATGCTCCAAGCTGAGCTTTTTCAATTGACGACAGCGTGATAATAGCATCTTGAGTGAGGGCTTTGCAACCGATACCATACTTAGATCTAAATACTGTAACTTTGATTCGAATTTTGGTTCGGCGTGTAGAAAGTCACTATCGAAAACGGGATGACTTAGCTGAAAATTAATAAAATATATGTAAATATATTGAGAATATTTCGAACAAATAAAAATGGTACTCACCTCAGCTTGGGCCAAACGCATTATGACCACACCGCGGGTGAGAATATTTTCCAGAGCACCTGCACGCAAGTGACGTCCCCCTAAATCCAAACGTGTCCATAGTGATTCATCGCTGGCACATCTATTAAACCGTCGACAAACATAACTGCAACGTATAAGTGCTTTCTTCGGCAACCATTTGAAAATTTGTAAAATTATCTCATCCGATAGTGTGCTAAAATGATCTTTGCCATCGGAAATATGATCCCGCAAATGTTGCTGCCTAAACAAAAAGAAGTTATCATATACGACCATAGGCGGTTGTTGTTCGTTTGCCGCTTGCGATGTTCGATTTTGACTTTTATTTTGAATTTGAGTATTCTGTTGTTGTTGTTGCTGCTGCCGCTGTTGTTGTCTGAGAAGTGATTGTTTACTTGTTGAAGGCATACACATGTAACTATTTGGCGATGACCCACTATTATTAAAAGCATTTGAAGTATTAATAGTCGCAACACCCATATTCATACTCTATAAAAAAAAAAAAATATGTATTAAAACTTAATTTATGTCATTTTCAACTGATTGCAAGAATACCTGTTGCGGTTGAATATGTTGTGTAGCACTTCGAGGTGCACGAATGTTGCTGTTTCCTGACACAATAGCCAAAGGACTACGAGTGCTTCTTCCAGCAGAAGGCGAATTCGAATTTGAATTTGTTGTGTAGGGTGGGGCGACGATTGCCGTCGTATGTGGTGATGAGCTGCTGGTAGGATTCCCCGCACCCATACCAAGTATAGCCACCTTCCTATATGGAAGTAATACCTTATCTCCGCTTTGTTGTTGCGAATTCAGTTTATTATTTTTATCACCATATGAATCCAATACGATGTTATTATTGTTACTGCAATGCTGGCTTATATTTATACAATCTGTTTCAATGAGTCCTCTGCCTGGAGTGGCTATTGTTGTATTATCGCTAGTGTCACTGTTAAAAGTACTGTCTAAGGTGTTATCTAGTGTGCGATAGGCCGTATACCGTTGGTGGCACATCTTTGGCGCATCCAAATTAGGAGTGACTCCATTAGAATTTTCATCTGCACTGGCGCTCAACACTAATGCTATGGCGGAAGCGGCAGATGACGTGCTTTCTTCTGAGTCGAGCATTCCAATGCCCATCTCGTCCAAATGTTCGCTTGTAAGAACGGTTGGGGATGAGTTCGAGTCAAGCTTAGCAATTTTCCAATTTGTGACAGGGTTAGTTTTGACGCGTTTTCTGCAAACAATTTTCTTTTTTATTTATTTTACTGTAACCTATATATGGTATATCATTAGTTCATTTTTGTCAGAAGATTATAACCAAGCACAATTGTACACATATCACACGTTAATTGGTTAAGGTCACAACCTCTTATTTAATTAATCAGCAGAAATGCTTTTGAAAAATTAATAAATATTTGCACTATTTTCTACTGTTGAATGAAATGCAATATTAAAGATAAAGCTGAAAGTCAATGACTTTTGGAAAATACGGCCTATGGAAATACGTGACAAGCACTTGCAGGATGTATATTTTTTCTAGGAATCACTTTTATATACTCCGCATATAATTTAATTTGAGTTTGTAACTGTGCAGTAATTCACTTATAAACTTAAAAATGCATTTGATGTACACCAATTAAACAGATACGACAAAAAATGCACCGTGTTTTGTTTGACAACAAGTATATTTGATGGATGGTAGAGTCTACCACTGACCGTCATTCGGCAGCGATCGGCTATCTTCCCTTCAGCCCATATTCGTTGACAAACACACAAACACAAATGCATTGTATACAAAACCAGAACACTACACACCCACATTGAGCGCCACCAATTTTTGCGGCGAACTGTGTTTAATACGCACTGTTGGCCGACACGTTGCCGCCAATGTGCGCCAACGCTGTCACTTCTGTCACATATTTGCGCCATTTCTTGGATAATTTTTTATTCAAACTACACCACCCAACAACACTAGTACATATGTTTTATGAATGAGACTCTTCTATCAAAGATTTAACACATTTTATAAAGAATTTCCTTTACCTTGTTGTCGGACATAAATTTTCAATATTATCCGTCTCTTTCAATTTTTTATTACTCATTGTATAAATAAATTTTCACTTTATTTTTTAAAACTTTAATTTTCTTGCTAAATATCACAAAGCAAATTTCGCTGCGAGTGAAATTTTACAATCAACAAGTGCAAGATTGCCAACTCTTTTGCATTCCAGCCATTAGGGCTTCCATCACGTTTAAAATATTTTAGAAATCCACTATGTCCGATAGGGTAATCAAGAGTGTTTAGTGTTAATTGGTTTTATTGTGTGCAAAAGATTGTAGTCTCATTAATTTGCGAAAAAGAAATTTTTAAATTAGCACAATCATAAATAGAACAGTTTAATGCAGTGGCAATTGGCCAAAAATATATTTAAATTGTATTGAAATTAATTAGATCCGTGCGGCAATATCAAAAAGTTCAAAAAATTGCCACCGCACATACCATCCTACCATACGATGTTTGTACAAAAATTGTCGCGAATTTTGAATTTTCGCGGTATTCGAGTTTCGATTGCTTTGTTGAGTTATGTTGGTACTCATATCCCTTACTTTTGATGACAAGGGCGGCCACTTTGAATATTTAATTAATTTTTGACAGCTGCTTTCCTTGCACGTGTTTCGGTTCATCTTAAATTTTGACTTATTCCAAAAAACGGATCAAGGAATCTGTATACAATTTTGTGTAAAAAACAAAAGTAAGTGCGCGATCGCATTCCCAATGTAGACTGTGGAATGTTGTGAAGCTACCTTGGACAAAGGCAACGTTTATCGGCGACGAAGAGAGTGTTGGACACCCGATCACGTAAAGAAAAGATAATAACATTAATCAAGTGTAGAAAATAGTATCGGCCAATCCTCGAATCACCATCAGAGAAATTGATGAGAAACTAAACATATCGATTGCTTCGTGCCATTTGGTTTTAACCAATGATTTGGGATGAGACAAATTCGTTGTAAATGGGACTTCAATCAAATTTAATCAAGTATTGCACCCTTCTCCAAATTTTGTTGTGTTCATATTTTTATTTAAAGTGTTACTCGCAAACAAACTGCTTTTTTTTACTTTATTCACAAAAATTTTAATCAAGTTCTGCTAGGTAACTTGGCATATATGCATATACATGAGTTTATTCTGGTAAAGTCCATCAAACTGCTTTAGATAAGGAACCCTCAAATATTTAAAAAATAATGATCACTATTTTGTGATGTACCCTTGCTTTCAAATCTACAAAATTTACGTCTAAATAACGGTATTTATGCATATAAAGTAACTTGGAATAGAATAATAACGTAACTTTATTCTATTACAATCCTTTTCTTCTCATCTCAGTTTTACAGTCTCCCTGTGTTGTTTATTGTGACTGTAGTTGACCGTTTACTAGAAGAGGAATTCGTTATTTTCAGCTGCATCCAGATAAATCTCTTATTAAATGTATACAGCAATATGAAATATATAGCAATGCAGAAAATAAACAAACGTTAATTAAATTATAAAGAGGGTATATTTTCGTACTAACAGAATCTGTAGTATTGCATCCTAATTAATTCGATCGGTATGTGGTTGTACAAGTAATACGAAGCCGTACGCAAAATCCTGAAAATTGATAAAATATAAACAAATTGTAAAATAAACGAATTTATAAAGAAATAACCGAATATGAAGCCGTCCAAACATCGACTGTCCAGCTTGGCAGAAGATATCACCATACCAGAGGATGCACCTTTTCGAGCCCGCTTGCACTCACTATTTGGTCAGATAGAAAAAGAATTTGAACTGTTATATTTGGAAAATTTAAGTTGTAAGTTGTTTAATCAAATAATTTTAGTTATACGAATAATTGTAAATTAAATAGTGCAAGAGAAACTCGATCACTGCATGAGCAAAGATCTGATTAGCTCATATGAACGCTCAGCCGGAGTAATTGCTGCAGGTGGTAGTGGCACGAACATTATTGCAGGAAATACATCAAATACGGGCCTAACTAGTACGATCCAAACAAATGTTACATCCGCCTTTGGACATGATGATGGAGATTCTACCGCACTTGCTTCAATTATTGGTGGTGGCGGAAGTAAGGGTCTGAAAGCAAAATTTACATCAAGCAGTAACAAAGTGAAAGCCAGCAATAAAATTAAAGCGCAAACGAGTCGAATTGTATCAAGCTTCAAGGCACAAACAGTGGTTAGCCAAGTAACGCGAGAATTCTGCGGGCATAAGGATGGAGTTTGGCAAGTGACTGCCAAGGTTGGTCAGCCAATTATAGGCACAGCATCAGCAGACCATACCGCGTGCATTTGGGGCATCGAAAATGGTCGATGCCTTCTACAATATCAAGGACATGCTGGCTCTGTGAATTCAGTAAAGTTTCATCAGAATCGCGACTTAGTATTAACAGGTAGTGGCGATGGCACAGCACACATTTGGCAAGCAGCTGTTAACTGGGAATCTTCCAAGTAATTTCCAATATATATTCTTTAAATTTAAAACTGCTAATGAGTAAATAAATATATTCATATGATAACTACAGGAGAGGTCATTCCTCAGAGGAAGAGCTCGACGACAGTGATGAACAAGTGGAAGATCGAGATCGTGTTGACACATTGCGCACTCCTTTGTGCGAGTTTACCGGTCTGGGCGGGCATTCATCCGTGGTAGTGGCTGCTGATTGGTTGCCCAGCATGGATCATAGGCAAATAATAACAGGTAGCTGGGATCGTACAGCAATTTTGTGGGACGTAGAATCTCGCGAGCCCGTGCAGACCCTTACTGGACACGACCATGAATTAACACACGTCTCAGCACATGCTTCGCAACGATTAGTGGTTACAGCATCACGCGACTCAACTTTTCGTCTTTGGGACTTTCGCTATGAAATTCCCGCTGTATCGGTATTTCAGGGACACACAGAGTAAGTAAAACATTATAAATGTAATAAATTTATTACATTTTATTTATATGAATGGTTTAGAAGCGTAACGTCAACTGTATTTGCGCGCGATGATAAAGTAGTGTCTGGATCGGATGATCGCACAGTAAAAGTTTGGGAATTACGAAACATGCGCTCTGCTCTGGCGACTATACGTACCGATTCCTCCGTAAATCGTTTAGCTGTCTCAAGCGCCGGAATTATTGCAATACCACATGACAACAGGCAAATACGTTTGTTCGATTTGAATGGACAACGTGTGGCGCGATTACCACGAACGAGCCGACAGGTTTGAATAAAAATATTGTTGCATGTAAGAAATCATTTAAAAATTTCTGTGCTATTTATTCTAGGGTCACCGTCGTATGGTATCTTCCGTAGCTTGGGCTGAAGATCCGTTATTCAATTGTGATTTATTTTCATGTGGCTTTGATAGGCGCGTTTTCGGCTGGTCCATAATTTTACCGAAAGAAAATTGAAAGTCACTAAAGGTTTAAACCATTGTTTTTTACGAATTTCCAATTCATTATGAAATTGTACGTTAATTACGGTTATTGTGTGGAAAAAAGGAATTTATTAATTTAATCAGTGTGTAGATGAATACCCGTAGATGTAATTACTGTGCGGATAAGTAGGACTGTCAGCAAGATTTATTCTAATTGTTCTAATTAGCAATAGCATTGAACTGTGAGAAAATATAGACTCTATACACTTAATTGATTATTAATTTTTAAAATTAATCTCCATCTCCATTAATATTTAAATTGCTGAAACTAATTTTTTTATATTATTTTAAAGCATCTATATATTTAAATGAATATAAAAATTGGGAATATACATATCTATTTGTTTCATATGTATACGACCTCATACATATTAAAAATCTTATCAATGTTGTATATTTCTGAAATTTTTCCGAAATCTTTTTACCTTTATTGATATGTTTACTAAAAATATATTTCCTCCGAATGCCAAGCTGGTTTAACCTATGAAAGTATTGCGAATGCAAAAAGTTGAAGCCAAGTGTTTCAATACAAAATATATATACAGACAAAGATATCGAATATTACGTTTATCATTTATTATGTAAATACTATAAATATACATAACAGCATACATACAAATGCATATATCATTTATAAAATACTACTATTACGATTTTAATATACACCCATAAATATTTACGTCTGGATGTGTATTGATTAGTAATCGTTATTTAATACATATAAAAATAGATTTCTTAGAAATGTTGCACTACTATTAGCGTAAACGCACTCGGAAATATTGGTTTAGCTTATGCTCTAAGAAAATTGTTATTTACATAAATGTTAAATAAAAATAATTGTGTGTAATGAATTGAAAATTTTCGAGTAAAGCTTAGTTAATTTTATGTTCTGTTTATTTATGTCGAAGCCACAAAACATTCACCAAATAATTTTGTAGTGGTAGAATTGCGCCGAGTTTAGTACTTGGCCAGAAATAAATATGCATCTACTTCGGTTACATAGATTTTCCATGCCATGCTATAGGTGTTTTGAAACCACAATATGCTGTTAGTGTAGGGTGTAGGAGCCATCCCGGTTACGATTTAATAGTTTCCTTTACACGAGTATTCAATTCATTTGCCTCATTAATATCAAACTAAAAACGTACAAATTTGAGCACTATCAATCCAGCTAATATACACATTTCTAAAATTATAATGACCACTAAAATTAATTTATTATAAAGCACTTCGCGTCGCAGTTTTCTAATAACGCTTCCTGATTGCACAATGTCTGCGTCTGCGTCTTGAAGCCGTCGTGTAGAACGCAATAGAGATTCTCGTTGCTCATTTAACTCAGATAATACCTAAATTTAAGAAAATTAAATGTATTTCATTATAGTTTTCTTATACATTTCTACATACTTCAGTGCCTATTTGTTCAGTTTCGATTGCAACTTGATTGGATCGCTGTATGCTCGCAGAGCTTCGCTCAAGGATATCGTAGCTGTTTGCTACTAATTGAGATTGCGTTGTATTTTGTCCCTCTGTAGACTTCTGCCAATTGTAAGGGCCCGACATTTTAATAGTATACTTCGATTTAGTTTATAAATGACCTTTTTTAACAAAATGATTATCACTTGATAATAAAAACAATCAGCTGTTGTATTGTTTTGAAATCAATTTGTTAATATTGCCAGATCGTTTAGGTTAGTTATATTTGATATAAGTTATTCTCAGTTAAATTGTTTATCTGTTTTTATTTTTATTTTTTTTTACAGTTTTTTGTTAAATAAAATTATGCGTTGATAGTTGTTGTAGTTTGAACCATTTTTTTTATAAAAATATTGAATTTTGTTTAACTATCTATAATTATTAGTTTGCAAGAATTCAACCCTTCAATTCTTAACCCTTGTCACGGCAGCATGAACAATTAAAAAGCAGTGGCAAGTAAACAAAAATAATTCTTGACACATTTACATTTTTATATTTATGGATAAGTAAAATTATTATTTTTCTAAAATTTAGAAACAATCAGGTATTGGCATTAACAAAAAGTCATTAAGTAGAAGTCACAATGCGAAAAACTTGGGTCAAACGTGAAAATATTTATTATAAACCATTCTATAAGCAAAAGTCCAAGATGTTCTTATTAGGAGTATTCCTATTAGGCATAGTGTTTATAATCTATCAAGCTTTTTCCATAAATCAATTGCATAGTGCAAGTACGCCATGGAGCTTAGAAGGTACGATGAAAGGGCTTCGCAAGAAGCATTTGGAAGTGATAAAATCTCTTGGACGAAAGCAAAGTGATGACTACGATGAAGGAGGAGGCGGAGTTGCGGCATTAGAAATTAATCCTCCGGATGATTCTATAAAAATTATACGGTAAGTTTATTATAAAATTAAAGTTTATTTTTCTCATCAGAATTGTTTTAATAGCGGCATTCGTCTGTTCGATTATGATTCATATAAACCCAATTTCGACGGCAAGTTTCGCTGTTTGGATGGTAGTAAAGAAGTGCTATTTGAACGTGTCAATGATGACTTTTGCGACTGTTTTTCCGATGGAAGTGATGAGCCCAGCACAAACGCTTGTCAAAATGGAAGGTTTTATTGTAAATACCAAAAAAGACACATCACGGGGCGCGGCGTAGACGTATTTGTACACAGTAGTCGTGTTAATGATGGCATCTGCGATTGCTGCGATGGCAGCGATGAATGGTTGACAATTAGCTGTACAAATAAATGTACACAATAAATATATATATTGTGTCTGTAATGCACCACAGTTAAGTTATCGGTTATATTAGTGTTATAAGCAATACTCTTAAAAAGGTAAATAATGCTATAGACAGTTAGTGTAATTAATGTAGATTTAGTTTAAAATAAATAGGATTTTGAATCGAATATGTTAAATGATGCTGTGCATTAAAAAAATCGCCTTACAAGTCGTGTCTAATTTGCATTTGTGAATAAATTACCGTCTATACTCAAAGAAAAATAAAATTCATAGATTGTATATTCAAAATTTTCCAATTATTAAGTACTAGGGCATTAAATTATGTATGTGTAATTAGATTTTGTAATGATAATAAAGATTGATACTTATTTATTCCAGTATTTAATTTAGAAGCAATTTTTCTTTTGGATAGTTGGGTACATGTATTACCAAATATGCGTACTTACGTGCATTTCAAAATAAATTCTTTAAAAAATTTAACGAAAACCACCATTTTACGCTAATAAGTTATATTTGAATATATCAGGAATATCCTCAAACAAAAATTATAGATAACTTAATATATTTTCTTCAGTTGACAATTATAAATTATATTTTCACTTTGCTTTCAATTATTTTTCTCTTAATATAATTTGTATATTATATTAGGAGTTATTAATCTCAAAAGGGCTTAAGACGAGAGTAAATTCTTCATATATGGATGTAGATAGAGCCCATTTTGAAACTAAGTCCACTAATGTATAATATGTGTTATTTTACATTTGATTTAATTTTTTTAAGAGAAATAGTCATTTCACACACATATTACATCAAGCATCGCTAAATCTATACTTGTAATTTTGTAAATGTTTTCAGACATATTTTCAATAAGCCAAATGTATATACAAATAAAAATATTTTCTCACTTACGAATAATTTTTGAAACAAATACATAAATATCGACAATGGCTTGGGCTTGGTTAGCATTTTAAATATGGCAATTTTGAACTGCAAATTCGAAAAGGTACATTTATCATGAAAGTAAACTTCCTAATGTATAATTCATTAGCATTTATGACAAAGTTTTATTTAGTTTAATAATCTATTTTTCAATTAGAGTGAATTTATATTTCGATGCTTTTTATGGTGTAATTTTACAAGTATATTTTTGTGTGCGTATTTTATACTGTATTTCATCATTTCAAGTGTTAACTGAAGTGAAGTGTATAAAAGTACAATTGGGAAATATTAACGGTTATTATTATCAATTAAAGAAATTTGGACATACTGAATCACAATAAAAAAATGGAACTGCAAATCCCATACAACAAATAAAAGGAATAAAGGCAGGAAGACACCAATACCTTCCCCAAATAGTAAAGTTCAAAAACTTCGAAAAAAAATCTGAATTTTAGCAAATATTTAGCCATATAAACCACCATTAAAAAATAACAAATTCGAAAAACAAAGCTCAAGAAACGGTAATAAAAGTCTATAAAATCAGTCAATGTCAGGTATCAATTCCAACGACAGTAGGGTCGAATCGGGCAGAGTTTTCATCCAACTCGTTGGCATAGCTCAAAAATAATTTTAAACATTTGTACAAAACAAGAAAAGTTAAGTTGAACGTCGATAATCATTAAACAAAGTATTGTGGGTGTCTAACCACGATCAAATACAATTGTTTAATGTTTTTCTACATGAAATTGCTGTCGACCGATTTGACTCAGTCATTGCACCACCGTAATTGCGTTTATTGACATTTAACACAAAAAATAATTATTCGTGTTAATACTTTCTTATCACATACATACGTATACATGTAGGCCTGTTCCTTTATAGGTACGCGACCGCATTTATATTACTGTACACTAGGTTCTGTTGATTTTATTGAATTATTTTTTGACGAAATAATTGTCAAATTATAAAAGTATTAGTTGAGTTCATCACACCGTAGTAGCTGTTGGTAAAAATGGTTTTGTAACATTGGTTGCTTTGCAACAGGTATACATGCATGAACGTGAATTTGTAAAACTCGTCTTTTATTTTACAAAAGTACATATTTATTTTTATGTTATTTGTGAAATCACAATTTTAAGAAAATATTTTTATTGCGAATCAGCTGAATGAGTTACTTTAGTTTTTGTAATATGAAGTGCACTAAACATTATATGCAATTTTTCTTGGCCAATTTGCAAGGGATTTAAAAATAATTTTTGTGAATTTTAATACGTTTATGGAAATATTTGATGATGTTATTGTAAAGCCTGATTCATGACTGTAAGGTCTACTATAATAAGTTAGATTCTTTTTTTTTTAATTTTTTACTTTATGCAAAAAAGAACAATATGCATATATAAATATAAAGGAATATATTTTATTATACAAAATTAATACTTTAATGTGAGACAAATGTTAAACAAACTGTATATAAAATTAATGTATGAATAAATTTAAAATTTAGATGGAATTGGACACATACTCATTTTTCGTTACCGAACAAAAATGCTAGGAATTATGCAAATATAACAAAAATATGAAGAAATAGTGAAATAGAAAAATTTTTTTTTTTTTATACAGTTGAAGTATGCAAATAAAAATATTATTTATTGGAAAGACTCTGAAATCAGTTGAATTTATTAATAGCAATTACTTATAATATATTCTTAAAGTTTATATTTTTTGTGCATTTCGTCGATATAATTTTCGTAAGACCTATTTCTTCTTCAACTAAACTTTGAAACTGTTTTTTGACGTGCAGTGCAAGAGTTTGACAACTACCACAACGTTATATGTAATAATATATACTTGATGACGTTCAAGATAATGTAGTTTTTAACTCTTGTAAAAAATATCTATACAATTGATTGCAAATAGGGTTATCACGGAGTCACAATTTTCAAAAAAAAAAAAAAAAAAATTTAATACCTTAGAAATAGACCTTGGAATAAATCCGAAATATAAAAAATAGTGCCTGATAGTTTTTTTTTTAATTTCGATTTTTGTTTCTAAACAACTGTTGGTTGAAATAATAAAAATAAAAAATACTTGTAAAAAAAATATTTAAAATAATAATTTTTTCGTGACCTTGACTATACCCTACTCCATCAAATGATAATTAACTGTTTATAAGTTGAGCAAATAATATTATTGTTTGCAGTCCTTGTATATGGTTGTGAGAAGTTCAAACATAATATTAAAATTTTAATATCTTTTTTCTCTAAGTTGCAAAGTTGCATTTAAATAAGAATAATTTTTTTTTTTTTTTAGCAAAAAGCAGTTTTTGTTTGCGAATTTGTTGATTATAAGTAAATAATCTTAAATGAATGCATTCTAAATAAGAGGCGAATAAATAATAAAAAATTAAAACAAATATAAATGTAAATGTCTAAAGAAATTGCACTGGTTAATGGTGATTAATGTGTATAAAAAAAATTGATCTCTGACAGATTTATCAAAATTATAAAAATGTATGGATTTGAATTAAATATACATAGCAACCTACCTAGAATAGAGCTAACGCTTAAATTTAGTGCACCAAATTCTCTTTGATAGCAATACTTAAATTAAATGTAGCCTAATATTAAAAATTCATGTAACCATATTCTTGTTCTATCTCCACGGCAAGGTCATTGGTCTCAGTGGGAGAAAGAATTGTACAACATATAAATTGTTTATGAATGTGTTCATAGCACTTATGTCTAACAGTGAATATAAGCCAAGTTAAACTATTCGGTTGACATACTTTTTACATACACATTCATTCTTTTAGACCGAATGTCTGCCAATTATAAATTACAATTAAAATTTAAATCGTATTTGTTGTATTATTATGCTTTTACATTATGTGAATCGCTATTGAAATAAACTTTTCTTAAAATACTAAATTACAACACAAAACTAATTGATAAATAATAATTTAGCAGAGCACAAATGACTGGTAATTGCGTATGTGCACAAATATATATATTTATGCTTACGCATACATTTGTATGATTCCTTAGTGCCTGTTGCATTTAACGACAAGTCTGGTGATGCAGAAGTCTACCTTTTGCACGCGAATAATGGTGAATTTTAGTTGGTTGCCCTCTGTGTTGGTGATGACGTTGATTGGGTCTTGGTCGAACTCTCTGCAAATTTGGCGCTTTTTGGCGTTGACGGTTATGTATAGCTGCTGTTGTGGTTGTAGCTGTAACTGGTATGCTTGTGTTTTGTGGAAAATGTCGCGTATAATTATTTACAATTGATGTCGTTGCTATGTCGAGAAATGTGAGATTTGATGGTGTAGCGACTACAGGTTGATGTTGTTGAGGGTGCTGCTGTTGCTGCTGCAGTAATGGCTGTTGTGGTTGTGGCGATACATGCATTACTTTCTTTGACGTCGTTGCCGATGTGCTGCTGGTCGGTGATGCAGCCGCTGCTGCTACCCTACGCAAATGAAAACGGCCAACATTGCGACGACGATGGTGTCACTTCGCTCCACTATTGCTTGCCTTGCCCAACTCTGAACGATTTGTATTGTTAAGTTGTGTTTGTTGTTGTTGTTGTAATTGTTCATTAATTTGAATGTTACTTGAAGATTGCTGCAGCGGCTGCAGGGCCGATGCTTGTTGCTGCTGCTGCTGTGCTGTTTGCTGTTGTTGTTGCATTTGTAATTGCTGTTGTTGATTTAGCGTATGTATGTGCTGGCAAAATGCCTGTAACACCTCAAAATGTGTCATTAAATTCGCTGTTTGACTATCATAATGTAGATGACGCGTGATCGGTGCTCCTAAGCGTCGTAGCATGTCTGTGAAAATTTTCTCCTCCTTTCGTATCCACGGCCGACGATCATCCTGCACTTGATATGGTGTCAAATGTACATGAATATTCATGCCTGTGTGTGATATGTGTGGTAAAATAAATATTTATTATAAGAAACAGTTTATTTGCATTGATTTGTAAGTACCCATTCTTGTTAGTGTTTCCAGCAGGCTTCTGGACGTAATCCATGTGTTCTTTTGGCCACCATGCCCACCATCCAGCCAATACATATCTTTGATGCGTGAAAGCAAACGTATCATTGTACTATCATCCGGCGTTAGAGTTTTTAAGTAGTGAAATTCATAAATGAACTGCAATAAAAATAAGGCATTAGTTAATTTACTAATACTTGGAAGTTTGTGGAATAATATGCAATATAATAGTAATGCCTCTAAAAACACTCAATATTATAGAAACCTTACCTTAAATTACACCTTCACAAATAAAATAGTTTCCATACAAGGACTTGAGTTTGATGGGTCGGTTTGTATGTGAGCTATGTATATGATATAGTGGTCTGATATCGGTTCTTGGGGAGAAAGATACGTGTAAACTTTCAGATAGATATTTCAAAAGGGACTAGTATATATATGTATATATATAAATTTTATAGGGTCTTCGTTTTCTTCTGGTGTCAGAAATTTCGTAGAAAACTGAATATACGCTTTTCAGGCTAAAAAAATGTTATGGAGCTTAGCCCACTATTTTGAAGGAGTGTTTTTAAAGGCATTACTTGCAAGTGTGAAAGGTTATGTATTTTCAGATTTTTACACCAAATGTGACTCACTTGATTGAGGACCACACATCCTTTGCTGAAGCCAATTAGAACCAGTTTCGCTTTGTCTAAATTCAAATTCTCTCTCCACCACAAAGGATTGCTATTTTGACGGGTGAGTTGCTGTGCTTGTGCTACACACTCGTTACTGTTGCTACTACCACCACCAATATTATTGAAATGTGTATTATTTGTTTGCGCTTGATGAGCGGTAGATTGTAGAGGAGCCTTTTGAGTGCTATGTGGAGTTGTGGTCGTTGACGCTATGTTACTGTTAGCGGAATTATTTGCTGATGCTGAAACCCCTCCTCCGCTAGTATTAATGGCGCTACTAACTCCCCCAACAGTACCAGCACCAGTGACATTTGGAAATATTACTGCACCATCTGCATCGACAGTTACGTTCTCTTGAACTTGTAATATATCTATATCCATGTCTTGATTATTATCGTTCAATGCTGATGAGGAGGCGGACGTGTCAGTCGATGCTGTGGAGAGCGTAGAGGATACCAATGCGGCGGCGGCAGCCACAGCAGCAGCAGCGGCGGCTGCTTGAGCAGCCTGATCCATTATCTCATTTTCGGGTATGGAGATCAGTCGTTGAGAAAGATTTTGAAGTAATCTGTAGAAAAATATAAAACGAATAAATTTTTAATGGCGCATCATGATGAGGTCTGCATTTGATGGCAACTTACTTTTCTAAATGTTGTAAAGCGTGGTTCATTGGAGTATGGTCGGGGACACCAGCGTTATTACCACGTACGAAATTGTCGAAACAACTAAAAGTTTTGAACTCCATTCTGCGTTCACAATTAAAAAAATTATAAATACTTTAATTATGTTATCATAATAATAAAAAATATGCTATCAAATAAAGGTTCGCTATTTACCTTACAGGCCGGATGACAATGATATGTGCGCGCGGAAAAGCCTCACGTAGAAGTATGGCAGAGTTCTCTAAGTTGTATTTCATGTAGCCACGACTATCTCGGTTAGTTTCCATGCTCTCCGGAAAGTCCTAAAACCAAGAAGAAGTCGAATCTTATATTATTTAACGGTATAATATATACTCATAATTAAAAAAATTAAGAAGACTTCCTGTTTCAATTCAAGTGGTTAAAATCAGGGTAATGCTGATGTTAATGCGTGCATATATGTATGTATATATAAATGTTTCCGAACACTGGCACTTTGTCAAAAAGAAAGTGTAAAACAAGTCTTAGACTCATTTTAATGCTTAATTAAAATGATTAATCTAATCTAAAATCTTAATCTAATCTAAATACTTCTCGATGTTAAGCGTGATTATTTGCAACATTCGCCAAAAAAATTTCTGTACAATTCGCTTAATTTTTTAAAATTTATTATTATTAAATTTGTTTGCTTTGCAAAATAGTGACATATTGTTTAAATAAGTATATTATAATAGTGAACATACCTGTACGTCTCCGCCGAAGTAAACAACGGCAGTTGAATCTTCAGCATTCTCGCTGCCTGTCGGCCGTATAGGTGGACAATAGACAATATCATTTGCCCGGTTTTGGAAGCCAGTAACGGCAAAAATACGAAATGGGCCAGCTGATGTGCTCGGTGTGCATAGACGATCCGTACTGCCGCCTAGCATTACCCCGAAGTTTGTGACCCTTTTTTGTAGTTTCAAAAAATGTTCAATGATTGCCTGTAAACACAAAATTTTTATAATTAAGCACAATACTTTTGTTCAATTGGATGTACATATGTAACTTTTATTTATATAAAAGTCATTGAGTCTTGAAGTATTCTTTTCACGGATTGTAAAACTTTTTAAACTTTAATAATTTAAGTTTTACAACTGGTGTCCTCAGTCATGCATTGACAAATATATACATATGTATATGAAACATATCTTTGAAACCGTCGTTATATTTAAGAGTACCATACCTAAGGCAAAGGATATTTTGTATGTTTACATACAAATATAGCTCATTGATGTGTTATAAATATAATATAGAATTAGTCTTTTGCTTTCGTGCTAAGTTACATAGTCTATTTAAAAATTGCTTATGGGTAAATATATACATTTCAAAAATGTAAATATGGATTTTGAATTTGTTTACCGAACCATTATTGATAATTAATTCCTCCTCCCACGTCCTCTTCAGTTTGATGTGCGCCACTATATAAATGCTTGTTGTTTTTTCATCTTATATAAATCAAACAGTTTTGAAAGCGCATTCGCATACCCCACTTAGTCAGTAATTACCCCAAAGTGTAAATATTTATTTTTATAAACACAATTCATTTTTTGTTAGTGGCTTGTCGTTGACCACTTAAGCACCTTCGTTGTCGATGAAACAATAACTACACAAAATTTAACATATACACTCGCGATGGGTACGTCGATATCACTCTCACTCACTAAATACTGTGTATAAATGTTTCAATATGTATATGTATATGGTTTCAATATATGTATATGTATATATATATACATATATTTAGGTAAATGTCTTGAAAGTTATTTAGTAGTAGTCTTCGTCATAGTATTCTCGTGTTCCACAACATCCCATGAATCGAGCACGTGTATCCTCCAAGCATAGTTTCGTATCTTCTTTTATCTCCTTTATCTTCATGCGTACCGCCTCACGCATCAAGTTGTAGCACATGGAAACCAAACCCATGCCTATTAGCATGTAGAAAAAATTAATTGCTAATTTTGAATTTTGGTCAGTTATTAGTTGCATATTAAACAAATCTTGGGGGTCAGCAGATGCATCTTCTTTTATTTTCAGTGATTCTGCATCTATGTCAGCCGCTGTTATCAACGATGCACCAGGCACAAAATCACCAAAACCAATTTTGCACAATGATGTCATGCAGAAGTAGAATGAGTTTAAAAAGGACCATTTCTCCCAATTCGCAAACATAATAGTGCCCGTTATAATATAGGATATGATTACCCACAGGCATGCCGTCGATGGTACAATGATTTTTTTCCGTTGTAATACACCTAAACTACCATTTTCGAGTGCATCCAAACGAGATTCATATGTATTACGCTCCTGCGCACATTCATGTAAGCTGCGATATAGGAACTTGAATGAACGCGCCAACACTTTCCCCATATTAAGGAAATACAGTATATAAAGGGGTATGCCAAAAGTGGCATAAATGACCGTGAAACCTTTGCCCCAAGGTGTACGTGGCACCATATTACCATAACCGATCATTGTGATGACCGATAAACAGAACATTAATGCCGCCGGAAAGGACCAAATCTGTTCTGGTGTCCGTCCAACATAGCCATTTTTTATTAATGTGGCGATTTCTGTTTGATATTGTCGCAGTATATCTAAGGTATTATTTTGCCATTCGCTACGGTCAAAAGTATTAAATTTTTCAGTGATATTCCACATTTTCTCTGCGCAATTATGCCGCAGTTTACTGACATAGGCTGTGTTCTCGTCAACGTATTTTCGTTCTATATGCATAAAGGAGAGCGCTCCAAAGATAGCATAGAGTACAATTAATGCGCCCACACCCACTTGTGTACACATAAAAGTGACGAAATTTCGACAACATCGTTTGACACGCTTTCGCGGTGGGTTGCTGCGAGAGGAGGACGAATTCGAGGATTCGGCGCGACTGTTGTGACGAGAATTTCGCATAGATTTCGACATTTTCGATTTCGTAAACAAACGTCAGAAGGTACAACCGACGTAGTGTCATCTACTTGATTTAATTCGCCATTATATAATTAGCTCATAGCGACGAACGATCAAAACGTTTGCTCGATTTAATATTCCTTCAAATACGTCAATTGTTAAAACTACACATATTAGTGCTTCATCACAGTTCCAGTATATGTATATTTTCCATTAATTTCAAAAACACCAAAAATAGATTTAAGCGCGACGTGTTGCACATTAAATTTAACTAAAAATACGATTGAACGCACAACCAACGGTCCTGGTCTGATCGATCTCGTATACCGAACGCAACTAAAAGACAAATGTATTCAAATACATTTCCCCGTCCAGCAACGCTCAGTCATCGAAACTTTTTCTCTCGTTGCATATTATACATTTGCAATACAATAATTAAGTTTGTTCTTAGCATTCATGTGCCTACGATATATGATTTTTGTTTACACATTGATCTGAACTAGCTCCCATTGATATTAATTTGGGAAAAACTCGTGCATTTCGTGCATAGCTGCAAGATGTAAAAAAAAAACAAAAAATCTATAGTTGAGAGTTTTCAAGAAATTATATTTTAATTGCTTCAAAAAGAACGTATTCTCTACAATATTTAGAAAACACCATATGAACGTATACATACATATATGTACATACATATATTTGTATGTTCGAAACGAAAATTTGAATGAAATAATAAAAATAATAAATACTGTTCCACTTTGCTAAGAGTTTGCCGCAGTGTTTAACTCACACATATTTGTGCTATTCGTGCCGCTCAGATTGACTTAGAGCACAATTGACTTGTTGCTCGCTTGATTTTCACATTGAAATACAACTAGGACATTAATTGTACTTCTCTTAAAACTAATCTTAACTTATTCACCTTTTAAAGTTTTACTGTCATATGTATTAAATTAACATATTAGTTAAAGGCTTTAGGTACTTGAAGTACCTAAATATATCAGTATGCCCACATACATAAGTATATACTCTTTATAACATATAAATACATATGAAAGAATTATGTATATTACATTATTTGATTTTAGATAAATATTATTGATATTTTTATGCATAGTGCATCATATATACCTTCACTCAATCAGTTCCTGTTACACTTCCTTAAATTGAATAAGTTATTTGTAAGTTGTTGAGAAGTTATTTAAAAAAAGAGAAAACAGATACTTTGCTGCACCGAAGCTATTAAAAGAGAGCAGGATCTTTATATTGAACCTGTCAGCTAAATGCTATTGGAGTCAAACCAGAATTTCTTCCAAGGTTGCTTTGGATATTAATCCGTGCCAAATTTCGCGAATATATCTCGTCAAATAAAAAATTTTCCATACAAGGACATGATTTTCATCGGTCAGATTTTATGGCGGCTATACAGGCTCAATATCGGCGGTTCCGACAAGTAGGGTCGACATTTGCTTCGGTGAAAATTTATAGTCTACCAATTCGAACTAAAATAGTGATAATAATTACCATTCTCAACATATCTGTAGGAAAAATATGGGATATACTAATTACAGTTATTTTAGTCAATTTATTGTTAGGAAAATTTTACTATAATTTTCGGGTTTAGCATCATAGTCGTGAAATGACAGTAAATTAGTGTTATCTTAAGGATGCAAGACAAAGACATACATATAAGGATAATCTAGGAAGCTCCACCACCGATTATACTTCTTTCCATTGAGTACCTGAGTTATATATATAATATTAACAAAATATTAAAACTACTTTTTATATTTACCATGGTATAAATATATGAATAACGAAATCGTACTGTCAACAAAGCCAGCTGTTTAGCCCTTAATGGTTTGTTTTTATCTCTTTATAATATTTTCAAATCAGATTATTGAATAATCAATGTCGAAATGTTACGTCGCCAATAGTAAATGGAGTTGTTATTTTACAAAACACATCCGAAATCAAATTGAAATTAATTTTACGCGTATATGAATGACATTGAAAATATCTACACTTTTTCACTCTTCACTATTTTGCTTTTTACACTGGAATACGGCGAATATAAAAGTCAGCAGTCTATATTCACACATATATAACTGTGCGAAGAAATATAAGTATATCAAAGTACATATGCTAATTACTAGCAGATTTGGAGGTGAACACGATTCACATCGACTAAGATTAACTGTAGTAATTCTTAAGAGAGGCGATGTCACTTCTAAATATTGTTCATCAATTTTACATAAACGTTTTTGCCAGACATTTGTACATCATAAAATTTTACACTGAAATCACCACAAATGGTGGCGCGCTGTACTTTTCACTACCCACTCGACGGTAAATGAGGTGCGCACTGACAGAAGCAATGCAAGTGAATAAGTGAAAATGGAATGGAAACAGAACGCGACAAACAATTTTTTCACACCATCAATGAGCAATTTTTGGCACTACTATAGGGAGGGGGCAATAGCAGGTTGAGGGTACCATAGCGGGTTAACTTGTAAATGACAATAATAAATCAGTAAACTCTATTATCACATATATGCATATTTTGGCTGGTGGCCAAAGCCGGCGTTGGAAATTAATGCATTAGCAAACTTTGAATGTAAATAACTTACAGCGTTTGTTATACACCAATGAGAATAATCTCTGTATGTATGCGCTTTGCCCTCCCTTTAGCAGAAGGCGCAGAAAAATCACCAATGCAGTTTGCTGCAAATTTTACAAATAATGCGAAAATTTCACTTTTCTTGACATCTGTCTTCAAAATATTATCAATTTCATGAAGAACATTCACAATATTACAACTTTAAACAAATTATAGTTTTTTTCACACAATATTGCGCCCGAATTTCAACAAAAATTCGCAGTTTTCTTTTTTATGAGTTTTTCTCGTTTCTTTCTTAAACTGGAAACGCATCGTTTATTCCATTATACCGAAATCCATCGATTTCTTTCTGTCAACGATTCCTGTCACTTTAGACAGAGAACGTAAATTTCGATATACGTGCTCAGCTTAGATACAAAAACTGCACTACCAACCATGCGAAATATAAAGGAATGAAAACGGTTTATTTAAAAAATAAATAGAATAGTAAACTTTAAAATTAGTAAGCTCTTTAAGAGTACTTTTGTGATATTGACAATGTATTTACCTTTTAGCGAAGGATATTTGTATTTGGTATACGTAAATAATGTCGGAAAAAGAGAAATTGCAATAACATTTTGTGATTTTTCTCGTCCATTGTTGTTTCTCAAAGTTGACTGTTGATATAAGCTTTGAGAAACAGCATTTTATCTAATAAGTTATACTTTTATAAGAAGTACAGTTCTACTTTCTACCAAATATGTTATATAAATTTAACAATGGGGTTTCAGAAATTTTCTGTGATGTACCTACAAACAGCCGTTGACAGCTAATTAGAAACGCTCCCGTTTTTGTAGGTGGCTGATAAATTGATAAAAAATTTTAATATACCGTTATTCATATTCCTAAAGGTCTTGCATTGTTCGTGTTACTCTTTTAACTACTAAATTCACGATATACTCGTAGAAGGGGAATTAAGTGCGACAGCCAATTAGAAACAGTTGTTTAAAGAATTAAAATCCCTTAACGTGTTAATTTTTATTAATAATATTATTGATTTCTGGTAAGGGTGCGTCTCAAAGTTGTTGTTTAAAATATATTAAAATGTATCATTCAAATTGTTTAATGAGTAAACGCTCCCCACCCTACGTAGTTACATTTTTGACCTTCGTCAGTCTGGAAAGACGTACAAACAAATTTCGAATCATGCTAAAGAAATTGCTAAAGCATTTGTTTTCAATGCCCTTAAGCATATAAAGA